>NC_067489.1:19814557-19819557 GCF_947179515.1 Apodemus sylvaticus
ATGTGGATTTGGGGACTTTGGATTTGGAAAGCAGTGGAATGCTTTAAGTGGGGCTTGATGGGCCATCCTAGTAGGATATGGAAAATATTGGTGCTGAGGGCGATTTGAACTCTAGGACCCTGGCTCAGAGGTTTTGGAGAAGAAGAATTTTAGAATATTGTATAGAATCATTTTGATGATATTTTGGTGAAGGATGTAACTGCTCTTTGCCATTATCTGAAGAGTTTGCCTGAGGCTAAAGTGAAGAGATTCAGATTAATTGCATTTAGGAAGGAAATCTCAAAGCAGCCTATGCATAGACTCTGCCCTGTGGTTCATTTTTGTTTTGATCAAGCATAGCAAGCTTAGAAAGGAAGTGAACAAAAATGTATGGTTCAAGTATTGAAGGAGCACCAAGAACCAGTTTGGAGCTGAATACTGTATTGAACCAGATAAACAGATTAAGGGAATGGTGACCATGGGACAAAGTCCCAGACAGCTAAGCTTCCAGCTTTTGAAAAGGATGTTGAAATAGGAACATTGCCAACTATAGTAAATTTACTATGTGTTTGTGGTTGTATGAGGGATAGTTACGTTAGGCATTATTATGACTTGGCTATTGTTTTCATTTGGACATAAGGAGATATAATTGTGTGTCAAGTTGACATGGGATGGATTGTGATGGCTATCCTCAGTTGTCAACTTGACTATATCTGAAATGAACTCAAGTCTAGATGGAGGGCACACTGTGCTCCAGATCTTGAGGCAGGAAGACAACACACCTTGAATCAAGATCTTAATGAACAGTGGCCATGTTTATAATGAAAAGGAATTAAAGAAAAGCTTAGGTTAAGGTATGGTGGTACATGCCTTTAATCCCTGCACTCAGGAAACAGATCTCTGAGTTCAAAGTCAGTCCACAAAGAATGTTCTAAGGCAGCCAAGCTTGGGCAGTAAAGGAAACAATGAAAAGCAGAAAGCTGGCACAAATATAATATAAAGGGTCATATTTCAGTGCCGGCAAGCAGCAGAACCTGGCAGCATAGGCCACAAGGCTCTGGCTTTAGATTCAAGAATAGAATGGGTTACTGGGACAATTAATGTTGGTTATCTGGAGCTAAGAAATTAGCAGTGGTTAAGAAGAAACCAGCCTCACTGAGGTAAAATATTCTGGAAAGTGTTTACTAAGGGCATAAAGAAACTGTGTTCCTGAAATAGCCAAGATTGTAGCTCATCTTGGCAGCCCAACTTGGTTATGTGTAAGACTCACCCAGGTGGTGCTCATTTTGAAGTCATGAAGAGTCATGGACTTCAGCTGAGGCTTGGCACTGTGAGAGGTCAGAAAAGGCCATTGGTGAAGGTACAGTCTCAGTGGCAGCTGAAGTTGAGGCTTGACACTATGAACAGAGCCTATGAGAAGCTGAAAGTGTAGCCTACTTGCAGTGGAAGACTCCAGCATATTGGAGATGTCAATATTATGGGATAATCACCAAGAACAGCAGCAGCAGTGGAGTAGAGTCATCCAGAACCAAGGTTAACTGTGTGTGCTACAGCAGTGTGTGCTGCAGAGGGCAGAGCTGGAAAAGTGAAGTAAGCCCTTTGGAGGAGCCGAGAAGATCATGTGTGTACCTCAGACTTTGAAAAAAGAAGCTGTGAAGTTCAAGTAGCCTTGGAGACCCCAAGATGTTAGAGATGCCAGAACCATGGGTTACCTGTCAAGGAAAGCTGTTAACAGGGACTGGAACCATCCCAGGAGAAAGAATTGTGCTGCAGTCAACAAAGATGACTGCAGCTGGGATCAGACATGGAGATGTAGAGTGTGGAGTTGGCCCTGCTGGTTTCTGGGCTTGCTTTGGTCCAGTAGTTCCTCAGTATGACTTTTTGGAGTAGCAGTGCCCAGTGTGGTGTTGGAAGTAAGTGATCTGGTTTTTGTTTTGATTTTTATAGGGGCTTGCAGTTAAGAGATTGCATGAATCTCAGAAGAGACTTTGGACTTTTTTAATTTTTTTAATTTATTGATATATTTATTTACATTTCAAATGATTTCCCCTTTTCTGGACCCCCACTCCCCGAAAGTCCCATCAGTCCCCTTCTCTCCCCCTGTTTTCCCACCCAACCCTTCCCACTCCCCTGTTCTGATTTTGCTCTATACTGCTTCACTGAGTCTTTTCAGAACAAGGGGCCACTCCTCTGTTCTTCTTGTACCTCATTTGATGTGTGGATTATGTTTTGGGTATTCCAGTTTTCTAGGTTAATATCCACTTATTAGTGAGTGCATACCATGATTGATCTTTTGAAACTGGGTTACCTCACTGAGTATGATGTTCTCCAGCTCCATCCATTTGCCTAAGAATTTCATGAATTCATTGTTTCTAATGGCTGAATAGTACTCCATTGTGTAGATATACCACATTTTTTGCATCCACTCTTCTGTTGAGGGATACCTGGGTTCTTTCCAACTTCTGGCTATTATAAATAGGGCTGCTATGAACATAGTGGAACATTTATCCTTATGGACTTTGGACTTTTAAACATCATTGAGACTGTGATAGACTATAGGGGCTTTTGAAGTAGAATTAGATGCATTTTGCATTATGTTATGGCTAAAAGCCCATGGATGCCAGGAGTGGAATATGCTAGTTTGAATAGGTTTGGCCCCCATA
Organism: Apodemus sylvaticus; assembly: GCF_947179515.1. Lineage (NCBI taxonomy): Eukaryota > Metazoa > Chordata > Mammalia > Rodentia > Muridae > Apodemus > Apodemus sylvaticus. The sequence continues at coordinate 19,817,200 of NC_067489.1, forward strand.
GACTCATGTGTTTGAATGCTTGGCCCACAGGAAATGGCACTGTTAGAAGGTGTGGCCTTGTTAAAGTATGTGTGGTGCAGTTGAAGGGGTGGGCTTTGAGGTCTCATATATAAGCTCAAGGTACATCCAGTGCAGCAACTCTTGGCTACCTTCAGATCAAAATGTAGAGCTCTCATTTCTTCCAGTCCCACATCTGCCTGGAAGCCACCATGCTTCCTTCTGTGATGATAATGGACTAATCTTCTGAAACTAAACCAGCCCCAATTGAATGTTTGTCTTTCTTTATAAGAATTACCTTGGTCATGTTGTCCCTTCATAGCAATGAAACTCAAAGAAAACTAGGTTAGAAGATACCAATAGAGACATAAATAGAAATTTACTAACTGAAAACTTTAACATCGATATTGTAATTTTCCCTTAGTCCAGTAGTCTTGACGAGGCATTTTAAGCATTAAGACGGAATTCCCTTTTTACTTTGGTGAACTAGTGAGTTTATCGACATTGCCTACAGAAGCATCATCCACTTGAACAACTGTGTAACTAAACAGCTCTACTCCAGCATGGGTGATGATCCTCAAAGTCTGTACAGCTAAGCCTCAGCCCCAGCCAACCTTCATAACATATGTGCTTGGGACAAAATTACATGCAGCTGACAGGGTGGGCACCATGGGCCAGTAAGTGAGTTAGAATCTCAGAAGAATATAGAGCAACACACATAATTCTTCCCGGGACTGCCAATAGGGCTGAAGATAAGAGTCCTTCATGAGTAACTTGTGCTCTGAAACCATGTAGCTCATACTCTGAAACCTTGTAACTCATACTCTGAAACCTTGTAACTTGTGCTCTGAAACCTTGTAACTTGTGCTCTGAAACCTTGTTGTAATGTGTGCTCTGAAACCTCACCCGTCTCCCCACTCCAGGAGACAGCATTATTTCTCCGATGTACTGAACACCCTAGACGCTGTGGTCATCGGCGTGACGGTGCTCGTGGCCGTTATTTACGCTCTCTATGACAAACACTTTCTCAGAGATATCCCCAGGTACGAAGCAGTCAGCTTACCTCTCAAAACTCCCCTTTCCTTCTTCTGGGTTGTTGTTTCCTTTGTTGTTGTTGTTATTGTTGTTCTTGAATTTTCCTGGTTTTATTTACTATTTTAATGTTGAAATCTCTAGTTATATACCATGTAAGTGGTTTAAAAGTGAAACGTTTATTTAAAAAAAAAAAAAGCTTCCATGTACTTTGAAACTAAAAGATGCTGGCATTTAGGGTTCGTTTAAAGGTATACCTCTAAGAATCTTTAGATGAATAAAAGAGAATATATAAAGAAAAAAACCAGGCTCAACTCCTCTTAAATCAACTTTAATTTTACAATATGAAATGATCTATAAATTCCCATTTGTGTTTCAACCACCAATGCCTTATATGTAAAATTCTATAGAGAGTTTGAAGCATATATATAATTTGAATGACTCCAATTAAGATGTCTAAAGAGCAGCAAACACAGCAAGAAGCCAGGAGGTAACACAGGCAGGCAGCAGTAGGAAGGGTTGGCAGTATAGTTGTAGTAGAAATGAGAAAACTCTGCTAAAGTCCGAACCATTAGGATCTATTGGGAGAGTTCCCTCTTCTTCACCCTTAGCTTTCTCCCTCACTCTCACCCTCTTATTGACTGTGGCAATATAGAAGGAAGAACTGTGTGTGTTGGGATGAAGATGGGGAGGTAAGTTTATTATATGTCAAATAATTGGTTTCTCTTGGTACCCCAACTTCCCGGGACATCGATCCCATATTCAACTAACTGTGCTGTGTGTTGGAATCTAAGCAGTCACACAAGAGCCACCTGAGAGGCGCTGAGTTACTGGCTCTGGGGCCTATTACCCCATGCTCTAATTTTATTATTTATTTTTATTTTATATGTATGGGTGTTTTGCCTTTGTGTATGTATGTATGTATGTATGTATGTATGTATGTATGTATGTATGTGTGTGTGTGTGTATACATATGTATGTGTGTATGTATGTGTGTGTGTGTGTGTGTCACACATGAGTGGTGCTTGCAGAGACTGCAACAGGGCATTGGGTCCCTTAGGACTGAAATTGCAGATGGTTCTCAGGTGCCATGCAGGTGCTGGGAATCAGACCCTGGTCCTCTGCAAGAGCAATAAGTGTTCTTCACTGCTGAGCCGTCCTTCCGTCCACACCCCATGCTTTAAAGAACTTTAAAGAGCTTTTCCAGGTGGCTTGTTCATGTGACTTCAAATTAAGAACCCAGTGTTTCTGGATAGTAGTTCTCACCGATGGTGTTTCTGATGGCAGGAGAAACACCAGCCAGTTTACTTGGTCAGTATTTCAGTCTGT
>NC_067489.1:19824557-19842057 GCF_947179515.1 Apodemus sylvaticus
GCTCAAATCCAAATGGATCAAGGACCTCCACATAAAGCCAGACACTCTGAAGCTAATAGAAAAGAAACTGGGGAAGACCCTTGAGGACATCGGTACAGGGAGAAAGTTTCTGAACAGAACACCAATAGCGTATGCTCTAAGATCAAGAATTGACAAATGGTACCTCATAAAATTACAAAGTTTCTTGAATTGATCTTAAATGTGTATCTTAATGAAACTGTGTATACCTTATCAAGGTATCAAGCATTCTTATGTTCTTTTGTCAATATACTAACACATTAGATGTAATCATTATTTTTTAGTTCTCTTAGCGGTCTTTCATCAATTTCACATAAGTATAATCATATTGTACATCTTTTGTGACTGGTTTTTTATCCTCAATGAATCGTTCAGATTCACCCAATAGTGTTATATATAATTGTAGTTCTTAAAAAATAACATCACAATTTATCGTGATATAGAAAATATGACTACTTACACAAAGAAATCATTCAGTTACATACTACCTCACAGAGTCAGTTAACACACTGTAGCCTACAAAAATCCATATTATAGGAATTTCAAAATTATAAATGTCAGAAGGTATAGCTGAAAAAAGACATATAAAATGAACACCCATACTAACTTTTTCACAGACTCTTAAAGTTATTTTTTGTTGTTGAGATCTTACTATTAACTACTTATCAAAAGATGTAAAAAGAAATCTCCGAAAATAACAAAACAATAGATTCACAAAACAAATTAAATACAATTCTTGTCAATAGGAAAATCTTTCTTTAAAGATATGAAGACCAAGTGTGGAGCAGAGACTGAGGGAAAGACCATCCAGAGACTACCCCACCTAGTGATCCATCCCAATATATAGTCATAAAACCCAGATACTATTGTAGATGCCCACAAGTGCTTGCTGACCGGAGCCAGATACAGCTGTCACCTGGGAGCCTCTGCTAGTGCATGACAAATACAGAGGGGGACACTCTCAGCCAGCCATGGAACTGAGCACAGGGTCCCCAATGAGGGAGCTAGAGAAAGAATCCCAAGGAGCTGAAGGGGTTTGCAGCACCATAGGAGGGACAATAATATGAGCCACCCAGTACTCCCAGAGCTCCCAGGGACAAAGACATCAGCCAGATAGTACACATGGTGTTATCCATGGCTCCAGATGCATAGACAGCAGAGGATGGCCATGTTGGACATCAAAGAGAGGAGAGCCCTTGGTCCTGGAAAGGCTTGATGCAGCAGTGTAGGGGAATACCAGGACAGGGAAGCAGGAAGGAGTTGATTGGGGAACAGGGGGAGAGGAGATGGCTTATGGGACTTTCTGGGGCGGGGGGGGGGGGGGGGGGAACCAGGAAAGGGGAAATCATTTGAAAGGTAAATAAAGAATATATCTAATAATTTTTTTAAAAGGGTTTTCTGAGAAGACACTTGGTAAAACGCTCCTGAATGAGATATTTATTTTAATTGTAGATACGCTCCTGTCTGTGAGCTGGTATCATTCCTTGAGAAACTCTGAGTCGGCATAGCATGTCTATTGTCTCTGTTTAGCTAATTTAGGCAGTCATGTGGGTGAGACTTCATGGGTGTGGCTTCTGACGTTACTAGGCAACAATCTCACAGCAAACTCCCTGATCCTCTGGCTCTCACAATCTTTCCACACCGCTTCCTGCAATGATCCCTGAGGTTTGCGTGTAGGAGTTATATTGTAGGTGTATCAGTCAGCACTGTGCACCACAATTCTGCATTTTGATTCATTGTAGTTTATTTTGTAGTAGTCTCCACATGTTGCAAAGAGAAGTTTCCTTGAAGAAAGGTCAGGACTGCACTTAACCTGTGGGTATAAGGACAAATATTTAGAGTATAGCTGGGAATTTGGTTGGCTTAGTAAAGTAGCAATTGTAAGTTCTCCTCCAAGACCCATGACTTCAGGAGCAATGACTCTTTGGCTAGGTTTCTAGTACCAAGCTTGGTTTCCATCTTGTTGAGAGGGTCTTAGGTCTGGTTAGAGATCTGTTGATTATCATCAAGGTATAGGTGCCACTACAGTACTGTTAAGGTTGCCATGTTGGTCACAGTTATGGCATATGTTTCATAGCTGGGTAGGACTTTTTGATTTTCACCTTTGAAAGTATATGTGGTGGGGCTGGTGAGATGGCTCAGTGGATAAGAGCACTGACTGCTCTTCCAAAGGTCCTGAGTTCAAATCCCAGCAACCACATGGTGGCTCACAACCATCTGTAATGAAATCTGACACCCTCTTCTGGTGTGTCTGAAGACAGCTACAATGTACTTACATATAATAATAAATAAATCTTTAAAAAAAAGAAAGCATGTGTGGCTTCCAAAGGTACCAGAATATATCATGAAAGTCATCATGGAGGGGGGGTTCATGTCACTGTATCATATGAGGTTAAATATGTAAATTTGAGATATTGAGTTTAGACTTGTCCATATACTTTGTATCCTTCTAAATACAACAAATACAAAAATGCCATAAAGCATGTTTATTCATGTTTAATCCACTTCCCAAAATTGCCACTCCTAAGCATTATGGATAGCACATCCTTTGACAGATAATATTGTTTTACACTAGACTAAACTGGTAACTCTGAGTTATAGTTTGCTTAAATCAAGTCACTTTCTTTTTATAAAACTAGTCTCAATTTAGTCATTTTAATACCAGATTGATTTTCATGGTATGCACTCACTAATAAGTGGATATTAACCTAGAAAACTGGAATACCCAAAACCTAATCCACACATCAAATGAGGTACAAGAAGAATGGAGGAGTGGCCCCTTGTTCTGGAAAGACTCAGTGAAGCAGTATAGGGCAAAACCAGAACAGGGAAGTGGGAAGGGGTGGGTGGGAGAACAGGGGAAGGGAAGGAGGCTTATGGGACTTTCGGGGAGTGGGGGATCAGAAAAGGGGAAATCACTTGAAATGTAAATAAAAAATATATCGAATAAAAAAACAATAACCTAAATCAAAAATCTAGGAATAAACCTAACCAAGAAGGTGAGAAAGCAAAAAAAAAAAAAAAAAAAAAAAAATACTAGATTGATTGTTACCAAAAAAATCTGTCATTTAGCTGAAAATCAAAAGAAAAGCATTACTTAAATGACTCTAGCTGTAGGTTTCTAGCAGTTATTAAACTGTTACCTCCTTGGATATTGATTGTCAGTTATTGATTCCATTGTTTTTTTTTAATATTTTTATTTTCTATATTCTTTGTTTACATTCCAAATGATTTCCCCTTTCCCAGATCCCCCCTCCCCATATGTCCCATAAACCTTCTTCTCTCCATCCATTCTCCAATCACCTCCCTCCTTTTTCTCTGTCCTTATATTCCCCTCCAATGCTAGATCTATCCATTCCAGGATCAGGACCCTCTCCATACTTCTTCATGGGAGTCATTTGTTATGCGATTTGTGCCTTGAGTATTCAGGGCTTCTGGGCTAATTAATATCCACTTATCAGAGATTGCATTCTATGTGTATTCTTTTGTGATTGGGTTACCTCACTTAGGATGATATTTTCCAGATCAAACCATTTGCCTAAAAAATTTGTGAATTCATTGTTTCTAATTGCTGAGTAGTATTCCATTGTGTAAATATACCAGATTTTCTGTATCCATTCTTCCTTTGAGGGGCATCTGGGTTCTTTCCAGGTTCTGGCTATTATAAATAAGGCTGCTATGAACATAATGGAGCATGTGTCTTTATTGCATGCCGCGGAATCCATTGGGTATATGCCCAGGAGAGGTATAGCAGGGTCCTCCGGAAGTGTCATGTCCAGTTTTCTGAGGAACCTCCAGACTGATTTCCAAAGTGGTTGTACCATCTTACAGCCCCACCAGCAGTAGAGGATTGTTCCTCTTTCTCCACATCCTCGCCAACACCTGCTGTCTCCTGAGTTTTTGACCTTAGCCATTCTGACTGGTGTAAGGTGAAATCTCAGGGTTGTTTTGATCTGCATTTCCCTAATGACTAATGATGTTGAGCACTTCTTAAGGTGCCTATTGGCCATCCGAATTTCTTCAGGTGAAAATTCTTTGTTTAGATCTGTACTCCATTTTTTAATAGGGTTATTTGGTTCCCTGGGGTCTAACTTATTGAGTTCTTTGTATGTATTGGATATTAGCCCTCTATCAGATGTAGGGTTGGTGAATATCCTTTCCCAATTTGATGGTTTCTGTTTTGTCCTTTTAACAGTTTCCTTTGCCTTACAGAAACTTTGTAATTTTATGAGGTCCCATTTGTCAATTCTTGATCTTAGAGCATAAGCTATTGGTGATCTGTTCAGGAACTTTTCCCCTGTGCCCATGTCCTCAAGGGTCTTCCCCAGTTTCTTTTCTATTAGTTTCAGTGTGTCTGGTTTTACATGGAGGTCCTTGATCCACTTGAAGTGAAGTTTAGTACATGGAGATAAGAATAGATCAATTCGCATTCTTCTGCATGCTGACCTCCAATTGATCCAGCACCATTTGTTGAAAAAGCTATCTTTTTTCCACTGGATGTTTTTGGCTTCTTTGTCGAAGATCAAGTGACCATAGGTGTGTGGATTCATTTCTGGATCTTCAGTTCTATTCCGTTGGTCCACTTGTCTGTCACTGTGCCAGTACCATGCAGTTTTTTAATCAAAGTATCCAAAGACAATCTCTTTTCATAAAATGCATAAGGTATAAACTACCAAAAAAGCGTATCTACTGGTTGAATGAATATGTAGTCTTCTTTCAGAATGCAGGCTCACATATAAGCTATCAGTTCTGCCCTGGAGAGCTTTGGGTTAAGTCACAGAGAGCTAGAACGGACACATTCTCAGGAAAAACAGCCTGCTCATCTTGGACAGGATGTCGCTTTTAAGTCGAGGTTGACAAACAAATGAAAGATTGACATCTGTGGACACTTAGCTCCTCATAGGATACTAAAACATCCCATAGTTTCCTTAATCTTTAAAAAAAGAAATGATATAAGCTATCAGTTCTGCCCTGGAGAGCTTTGGGTTAAGTCACAGAGAGCTAGAACGGACACATTCTCAGGAAAAACAGCCTGCTCATCTTGGACAGGATGTCGCTTTTAAGTCGAGGTTGACAAACAAATGAAAGATTGACATCTGTGGACACTTAGCTCCTCATAGGATACTAAAACATCCCATAGTTTCCTTAATCTTTAAAAAAAGAAATGATGTTAAGGATATGGTGGTGCTTTTTGGGGCAGGGGGCGGGGGAGGTAGTCCCTGCAGATATCCAGGCAGGAAGCCAGCCTTGAAGAGATAAGAATAAAAACTCGGTGCAGATTGACTTTGACTTCAATCAGAGTCTGATGCCAGGCAGCTCTTTGTTACATATGAAAAACACAGTACAATTTGGGAAAAGGTTTCCAGGCAACAGTCAGTCTAATCCCAGGTGCACAATAAAGCTTAAGGTGTGACTACAGAGAAACTCGATTACAAAGTACATGTGATCACAAGGGTGTGTTTTGTAGCTACAAGTCCTGGAATCTAGTGTGGTCTCTGACTGATAGTAGAAGTCACCAGGCCATAAAGTACATGTGACATCAGCCCTAAGGGTGGGTAATGGTCTGGGGAGGACAGAGTCTGGGATAAGCATGCTGGGGAATTTGGATGATGTCTGACTCTACAGCAAAAGGTAGGTGGTGTCTACCGCCACAGATAGAAAAAAGATCACCAGGTTGTTAACTTCAGCTTTCTGGATGTAATGCGTGTGTGTGCTTATGTGTGGAAGCCAAAGGACAGTTGTGAGTGTTGATGATCGGATGCCACCCGCTTTGTTGAGACAGTCTGTCACTAGTCTGGAGCTCAGCAAGGAGGCTAGGCTGGCCCGCCCGTGAGCCTCAGGGGTGTGCCTGCGTCCGTTTCCCAGTGCTGGAGAGGGAAGCATTTAACCACATCCAGCCTTTTAATGTCAGTTGGGGGGAATCACACTTAGGTTTTCATGCTTTGAAAGCAAGCATTTTACAGACAACTATCTCTCCAACCAGAAAGTAAATTTTCATAACCCTGAAGTTTACTTACAAAGAAATGGTCAGTGTTGTTGCCTTTAAGTAGCTAAAATGTGGGATCCAGAGGTCAGCGAACAAACAGATGCTACAGTGAAAGCATCTACAGTTTCAGTCACTGCTGCCACCTCAAGAAGAGAGCTGTAACATTTGTTGCACTTGTGAGAGAGGGATGTGCCCTCTAGGTGGAGGGAAGGGTCTGGCCTAGCTGTGGAAACATAAAGATGGAGTTGTTGCAATAAGGATTTCAAAAAGGACTGTTATTTCTTCTGTCTTCCCATCGGAAGGAAAACTTTCAAGGGTTGTAGAAAGCCACACAAAAGGCTCAGCTACTGCGAAAATCTACATGCACTTCACCTACTGTCCTAACACCTTCTTAGCTACCTTGTAATGTTTGGCCTTGATGTGGCTGGTTACTCTTTCTTGTGGATAGAAACAGAAACTGCAGTAGATTGTATATCAGAGCAGTGGTTCTGAACTTTATTTCTTCATTTTACATTTTACATTTTTTAAATTATTATTTTATTTCTTTACAATCTAGCCATTGCCCCATCCCCTTCCCCATCCCCCCTCCCTCAGTTCCTCATCTTATTCCTCCTCCCCCCTGTCTCCAAGAGGATGCTCTCCCCCGAGCAGGCCTCCCCCCACCCTGGGGTCTCAAGTCTCTCAAGGATGCTCTTAAGAGCATCTTCTTCCACTGAGGCCAGACCAGGCATTCCTCTGCTATACATGTGCTGTGGGCCTAGGACTAGTGGTATACCTGGGTCTTCAGGTAGATCCATTTCCAATTTTCTGAGGAACTGACAGATTGATTTTCAGAGTGATTGTACCATTTTGCAATCCCACCAGCAATGGAGGAGTGTTCCTCTTTCTCCACATCCTCACCAGCATGAGCTGTGACTTGAGTTTTGGATGTTAGCCATTGATTGGTGTAAGGTGGAATTTCAGGGTCATTTTGATTTGTATTTCCCTAACTATTAAAGGTTTCCTAATCCTAGGACCCTTTGATACAGTTCCTCATGTTGTGGTGATCCCCCAAGCATAAAAAAATTATTTTCATTGCTATGTCATAATTGTAATTTTGCTATTGTTATGAATAATAATGTAAGTATCTGTTATCCTATGATCTTAGGTGACCCCTGTAAAAAGAGCATTTGACCCCCAAAAGGAACATGTCCCACAGATTGAAAACTGCTACTTTAAATACATTATGTCCATTTGATTGGGGGGGTATTTGTAGTCTTCAGGCCTTCTAACTAGTTAGATCAGAAAACAAAGATAAAACAGGTTGAGTCAAAGATAGATTTACACCAAAACATTGAGTAAAATATAAAGGGATTTAGAATGTATCTGGAACTTAAGCATGCATGTATAGCATTTCTCACCTAGAACTAGCTATTGACTATTGTTGTGTATATGTATACATTGTGAATTTACTATGGCAGATCCTGCAAAGGATCATGGATTTGTGGATTTGATCTCCAGCTGGCAGTGATGATATGGAAGACAGTTGAGGTTTTTTTTTTTTTTACTTGCTGCCTCATTGAAGGAAGTAGACTTCTGCAGGAGGATCTGGGGCCTTGATAACCTACCTACACACTTCCTGCCCACTCTCTTCTTCTAGGCTGTGGAAGAATCACAGTGCTGCCGTGTTTATATACATGAAGTATAAGCCAAAACAACAACCACCACCACAACAACAAAAATAATCAAACCCCTTTCTTCCTAATGTTGCTCCTTGTCACGTATTTCATCACAAAGAATGGGGAAAGTAATCAATACAGAAAATTGGTACCAAGTAGAAGTAATTTTGTAGTAGGAGCAGTATCACATCCTTGTGATAATCATGACTATAAAGAAGTAAACAACTTTAACTTATTTGCTAAGTAGCTATATTCAAAGCATGACATATCTTTGTTTGTGCTTATACAATAATTATACAAATTTATTTGCAAACTGATGACAAACACTATTTTGTTAAAAGGATCTTATATTTACAAAGAAAAATCTGTAAAGCCCAAAACATTAGGCCACAATGATTACTACGATTTAAAAAAAAAACAAAACAATTTTATGTGGTGGGGAAAGAAACTAATGAGTTTTCATATAAATACAACATATAAATACAACATACTTGAATCAACCAATTCTAAAACAATACCAGAATTCAAAGTATTCCACATAGGGAATAAACAATATAACAATTTAAATACATATTTAATTTTTCATAATTTAAGTTCTTTATATTTAAAAAAATGAAATAAATACCAAAACGGCAAGATTCTTTTCCCTTTTATTTTATTTTTTTTTATTGTTTTTTTCCGAGACAGGGTTTCTCTGTGTAACCCTGGATGTCCTGGAATTCACTCTGTAGACCAGGCTGGCCTTGAACTCAGAAATCCACCTGCCTCTGCCTCCCAAGTGCTGGGAGTAAAGGCATGTGCCACCACTGCCTGGCCTTCTTTTCCCTTTTAATAAACAATTCCTGTAACCTATTTCTAAATTGTATGTATAACAACCAATTTTAATATTTCCATGTCTGCATAAAATATTCTGCTATCCTAAAGTATATTCCTTTGTACCCTGGAGAGGACCTGGATACATGGAGCAAAATCTGTTCCTATTGAACATCAGTCATGCAACATTTAAGTTCATCATTTTGTAACTTGTCTCTTAAAAATATTTTTTAAGTAATACACCCCTTTTCAGACATCAATATATTAACAGAAAGGCAAGCATTTTTAGCAGGAAAGAAATTCATGGGTCCTGTGATTGAAAAAAAAAGTCAAGACAGCAATCTGCTTTGATATAGAAATAGCAAATAGAAACAGGTGGGAAAATAGTCAAAAGCCCAAATTTAAATATATATTACATTAAATACATATTACATTAAATACATATTTATAAGAGCAGAAGTCATATTTGTATTCAACACCAGTGCTTCCTTATTTGAAAATCAATGCAACACAGTGATTTAGCAATAAATATTTCAGCACAATAAGATGTTATCGAGGCAGCACTAATGCCTGTAAGAGCAGTGCCTGTATGAGAAAGGTAGAACTTCATGGCTCCTCAAAACCATCCCTAACCTTTAAGTCCTACTATCTTCTTGTAAAGTAAGAGAATTTCATTTGTGTTCTATAGTATAATGGCCAACAAAACAGCAACAAAAATCCCAAAATTTAGAATATTATATGGTATAATAATCTAAAACACTCAAAACAGTTATATAGTTTAACTTACTTGATAGGCATAGGAGCATTTCATAAGCATCATGAAATCCAACTATGTGGTGTGTGATGCAGATGAGAGCAGAATCTTGCTTTATGCCTCATTACAATTCTTTTAAATAAAAGTTTCCTGTAGAACCACTGTGTATAAACACAGGCAAGATAATTCCAGACCTGTTGTGGAAGCTTGTGAAAGAGTTAACCTCTTCAGGTTGAAGTTTTCCTTCTATCATCTTCTGTAGAGCTGGATTTGTAGATATATACTACTTAAATTTGGCTTCATCATGGAATATCTTTCTCCATCTATTGTGACTGAAAGTTTTGCTGGGTATAATAGTCTGAGCTGGTTTCTATGGTCTCTCAAAGTTTGTAGAACATCTAACCAGTTCCTTCTGGCATTTCAAGTGTTCATTGAAAAGTCAGGTGTTGTTCTAATAGGACTGCCCCTATATGTTCCTTTGTTTTTTTTTATTATTATTCCTTGCAGCTTTTAATATTCTTTTCTTGTTCTGTACATTTAATGGTTTTGTTAGTTAATTGGTTAGTTAGGTTGGTTGGTTGGTTAGGTAGTTAGTTAGTTCCCTGGTTTTTTAAGACACGATTTCTCTGTGTGGCCTTGTCCATCCTGGAGCTCTTACTCTGTCAGTCAGGCTAGCTTCAAACTCACAGAGATCTACCTACCTGTCTCTGCATCCTGAGTGCTGGGATTAAAGGAGTGCAGCACCACTGCCAAGCTAATATTTTGATAATTATGGGTCATGGGGAATTTCTTCTCTGATCACATTGTATCCACTCTCAGAAGCAGAGAGTAAACAAGAAGTAACCACAGGATATAAAGCCTCCTTCCTTACAGGCTCCCAGTAGCCCACTTCTACCAGCAAGACTTAACCTCCCAAAGGTTCCACAACTTTCTCAACAGCACCACCAGCTGGGGAACCACGTGTTTAATCATGAGCTTATAGGGGGCATTCAATTCAAGTAGGGGGCAGCAGAGGCTGATAAGAGTGTCTCAGCCTTCTTTCTTGGCAAGACACATATGATGTAAAGTCTACATATCCTCACACTAGGAGAATTTCCCCTAGAAGATGTCAATGAGAGGTAGGTGAAACAGCAGTAACCACATGTAGCTACTTCTCTCTCCAAGCTTACATCTAGAGGACACTGGAGTTGTAACATTTGTGTCTATCTTTTTTTAGGAGGTTGTGCGGTTCCTCGATACCAAGCATCCAAACCACTATCAAGTCTACAATCTATGCAGTATGTACATGACTCACTACTGGGGAACTATAGAGAGAGAACAGATTGTATGAAGACTCATCTCTGGCATTTCATTTATTCATAAGTATTTAGTAGTGGGAAATCAGAGTAAAACTCACCATCTTGTGTTGGCCTTATGTTATAGGGAAGTTAGCTCATCTTCACAAAGTACTCTAGAAGAGAGGCTGAGGTGCCTGGAAGGACCAAATGGGCAGAGCAGAGGTCAGCCATGTTAGGGACATGCCTGTTTTAGTAGTTCTAGAATAATGAATTTATTCTTTATTTCCTTCTATACTATACTGAAGGTGTAAAAATTAGCAACTCCATCTTCTAACCCACCTGGAATAGGTATGATAGGGGAGGGTATCAAACAAAACAAAAACTCAACTCTGTAGGAAATAGGTTGTACCTCAGTTTACCACCCTGTCTCTGGTGTCCTGTTCAATGCCTGTGTATTTAATGAACATTTTTTTTAGGAGCTAGCAATTTTCTGCCACCTACATTTGACTGTGTTCTGTGGTTTCTTTTTTTTTATTTTATTTTATTCGATATATTTTTTATTTACATTTCAAATGATTTCCCCTTTTCTAGCCCCCCCCCACTCCCCGAAAGTCCCATAAGCCCCTTTCTCTCCCCCTGTCCTCCCACCCACCCCTGGTTTCTAATACCTATGGTGTTATACTGAGAAGACACTAGAAAGCTAAAGGTGAAACAACTTTAAAAATGAGTTTAGTTTTTCCAAGGTGAAAATCACCAAACTTTTTTTTTTAGCTCTGAAATAATGTTTTTAGAGCAAACTGAAAACTACTCTAGAAGATAAAGAATTTTCTAATCGAAAATTTAAATCTATTTATAACTTTATCATTTGCACTGTCAGTAGGCATAGATAACTAGCATAAGTATTATTTATTTTAGGTGAGAGATCTTATGACCCTAAGCGCTTCCACTACAGGGTCCGCAGAATCATGATTGACGATCATAACGTCCCCACTCTTGAGTGAGTCTTATGTCCCACTGACTGTCAAAAAAGGGCTAATTTTTTTAGCTTGGTGTTTTAGAAAAGTATTATTTTGGAAACAATTCCATTGAATGAAAAATCTTGTATTTGAAATCAGGGAAATGTTGTTGTTCTCCAAGGAAGTAAGTGACTGGATGGCTCAGGATCCTGAAAATGTCATCGCGGTTCACTGTAAGGGGGGGAAAGGTAACGCCACTTTTTTTTTCTTTTATTTTCCATTTTGTTAAGAAATTTAAAAGAAACACTGAACTGTGCAAACAATGGCAGTTGGTTGATATTAATCATTAACACTTTAAAATACTAGTTTCAACAGCAAAGGAATGAAAAGAGGACAGCAGACGGGAGGAAAAGACAGGAGAGTGAGAAAGGCAAGAAGGGAAAGGAGTGAGGGAACACTGCGATTGTCTTCCCATGCCTACTAAATTGGATTGTTTTGCTTTTGACTTGCTGATATAAGTCTGTTAAAATAACAATGGTATTTATCTTTGAAATAAAATAATGATTTTTATTTCAATGCCTTTTTATTAATTGACAGAGATTATATACATTTATGATATGCATTATATTTTTGTAGTTATATTGTGGAATAGCTGGATCCAGCTAATTTACATACACATCACCTTATCTTACTTATCTTATTGTGGTTAATATGCTTCTCCTAAATGACTGGTGACATTGAGCATGTTTATATATCAGTTGGCCTTGGGTATATTTTCTTTTGGAAATACCTTTTAATGCCTCTTTTTCTGCTGTTTCTGTTGTTATTGCTGTTATTTGTTTGGAGAGAGGGTTTTTGTTTTTTGTTTTTTTCTTTTCTTTGAGACAAAGTCTCAGTAAGTAGCACAGCTGGTCCTTGAAGTAGTTAGTATCCCAGGCAGGCCTCCAACTTATGATCCTTCTGTTTCCTTCCAAAACTGGGACTGCAGGTGTGACCGCTATATCTGGCACTAGGTTCTTTTTACATAAGAGCCACTCTTCTTATTGAAGTTTTATATAACATATTCAAATACTGGTTCCCATCCTGCACCTCCCCCAGATCCTCCCACCTCTCCACCCATCCCACTGTATGCCTTCTTTCCTTCTCTCTTTAGAAAACAAACAGGCAGATTTTTAAATGTCAGAGTTTTTTTTAAAAAGAACAATAAATAAGAACAAGAAAGACACATGCATACACACAAAGCCCTTACAAAGTTAGAAACCACAGTATACAAAAACAAAAACAAAAAACAGTAAGATAAAAATACCCAAATAAAGCCCTACAAGACAGAAAAAGAAAATCAACAGAAACATCTTTGAGTTCATTTTGTGTTAGCCATCTACTGCAGGGCCTGGGCCTTGTCTTAAGCATTGTTAGTGAGACATAAACAAGAGAAAGCATGCAAATTTGTCCTCCTGGCTCTGGGATGCCTCATTCAGAATGATTGTTCCCAGGTTCATCCATTTAGATGAGGAACCTGGGACCAGGGGCTCCTAAACTCCTGGACATTCAGATGCCTCTGGGGAGCTGGGAGATGGGACTGGAGTTGGTTTAGCTCATCAGTGATTGTCCTTAGCTTAGCAGCAGTTGTCTGGGAGTGCTGAGGTGCCTTCTGCAGGAGACTTAGATGACAGATGGTATGGGACTATAGATGAAGGCTTTCTCCATGCTCCCCATGGTGATTCTCCATGAGAGAGACAGTCTTTGGTTTCAATCTGTTTATTGACTGGGAACCCCAGCTTTGGCCTCCCACATCCCACATTCCTAGGCCTTGTTTCCCCACCCCCTGAGTAGTGTATAGGTGCTTCCCTCAAGCCCAGTGCCCAACAGCAGGCTAGAGCAAATGCAGTCTAGAGCTCTATGTTTTGCCTGTCCAGCTGAGTTCCCACACCCTAGCGGCAAGATGGACCCCAGAGCCAAGCACCCTAGCAATATTTTGCCTGCCCAATCAGGCACTTTCATATTCCTAAGACATGGCCAAAAAGCAGAACCACAGTTAACTCTTTGTAAACCAAAGAGAAAAGAAAAAAAGAAAATCTTTTACACAGGTTACTTGCACACACATACATACTTATACACACACACTCTGGCTGGACCCAAACATCTGTCTCATCAACTCCACAAGTGTTCATGCATACATACACATATGCCTACATATGTATGTAGGTACATATAGACAAACAGAAATATACATATATACATTTGGTATATAAGCAAAAGCTCCAACAAGCAATCTCTAACTAGCAAGTTCCAACGCAGAAAAAAAAAATTCACTCATTCTGGATGAAAAAGGAAAAAGAAGATCCACCCTTTATTGCTGAAAGAAAGATGAGGCTTTTACCTTTTTATTGCTGAAAGTAAGAAAGGCCTCTCGCTTATTGTCATTCTTAGTTCTTATACTTTCTCAGGAGAATTGATCACATGCATTTCCAAGCATCTTTATGTTCCATAAGTTCATAGCAAGTTTAAGACACCAATTCAGGCCATAAATTGATAAGGATTTTCAGCAGAAATGGTTACATGTGTTTCCATTAAGACCTGACTAAAATTCATTATCTGTTACTAGCTTCATAAGTTCATTAAAAGTTTAAAACAATAATTTTTATGTCATAAGTTAGCAGGTTTTGTCAAGAGGCAAATCATCCATCTGCCTTGTATCTCATTAGTATTGAAGTTTTGTATAGATAAACTAGTTAATATTTTATTTTCTGTCCTTGCAGCTATAAGAAATTGCCCATTCCCAGTTTATAACCTTTAGTCACCAGATAGTGGTCTCACAGCTAACTTAGAAGGAATGTTTTTCTTGATCATAAATTTGTTCCAAGCCTGATTTCTTATCCCAGTACAATTAGCCTATGACACATGAAGGTTTATAAAGCCCTATCTGTAGCTTTTCAGAGGCTGGAAATTACTTGTATATGTATAAATTTAGGAATCCTATAAAATTATCAGGATTTATGAAATCATCAATTTGTCTACATGGCATTACTATATGATATTCATGTTTGTTTATCTGCAGAAAATCTGCCCAATGGGACGGGATAATGCTCAGGAATCAATAGGTTATTTAATAGTGACAGGAAAGGAATATCAGTAGCAAGAAGCAATCCTGGGATTAAAAATCTCTGAAGGCCCTACAATTCAGAGCTTACCTATCATAGCCATGCAAAGCAGTGGCCATATCCAGAAAACTTACTTGAATACATTTAGCCTTTCCTAGATGGCTCTGAGACGTGTGTGTGTGTGTGTGTGTGTGTGTGTGTTTGTATGTGTATATGTGTGCATGTGTGTGAGTGTGTATGTATGTGTATATGAGTGTGACTGTGTGTGAGCATATATGTATGTGTGTATATGTGTATATGTATATGAATGAGTGTAAGTGTGTGTGAACATATGTGTATATATATGTGTGTGTGTGTGTGTGTATGTGTGTAAATACGTGTGAGTATTTGTATGTGAGCATGTGTGGGAGTATCTGTGTATGAGGGTATGTGCTTATGTATGTGTGAGAGTGTTTGTGTGGGGGGTGAGAGTGAGTATGAGTGTGTGTGTGTGTGTGTGTGGTATGAGTGTGTATGTATGTATGTGTGTATGTGTATTAGTGTGTGTTTCTGTGAGTTTGAGCATGTGTGTGTTCTGGGATTGAATTTAGGTTGTCAGTTTATACAACAAGTACCTTTACCCACAAAGCCATCTTGCTAGCCCCCATCTTATTTTTTGAGACACAATCTATCACTAAACTGAGAACTAGCTCCTTTGGCTAACACTCTCTTGGATCCTATTTCCACACCCCAGTGCTGGGGTCAAGGTGAATACTGTTACAACAGCTTTTCACTTGGCTTTTAGAATCTAAATTCATGCCCTGATGCTTTTTGCAAATCAAGAAATAAATCATCTATACAGGCCTTTAAGTGAGTTCTTAAATTGAGTACTACTATGAACAATGATTCTTTAAATGGCCTTCTTTTCTTTCTAGGAAGAACTGGAACCATGGTGTGTGCCTGCCTCATTGCCAGTGAAATCGTTTTAAATGCAAGGGTATGAAAAAGCATCAGTGTACTGTCTCATGCGGATTGAATCTGCTCCTTCTGAACTCTAAAATGTTATGGTGATTCTTTGAGTCATGAGTCATAGAAGTTAAACTGGAGAGGTAGCTTTTCAGAAACCATGGATTTAGGACTCCCTTGTTTAATGTGTGAGTAGTAGCTGGCCTATCTCTTGCTCTAGGCCAGGTCTTGGCAGGGGTCAGAGAAACACAAAATTTAAGGGAATGCAAAATATTCCAGTAATTAAGATCTGTCACATTTTACGCAATAATTTTTAAATTAAAATTAATACCACCATGATATATACGATATCAACATTTTCATAGAGGCAGAGCATAGTAACTGCAGGATTAAGGCAAGATGTGTTAAGCCAAGTCATGCAAATGTTTTGGGTTCAGTTAGTTGCCATGCCAGCACTCCACGCTGAAGCAAGATCTCACATTCAAGGCCCGCCATGCTATAGGCAGAAAAGAAAAGACAAGAATACTCCACAGTGGTCAAAATGCTGCCCCTTCTCTCACCACCACCAACATGGCTTCTTCCTTCTTTACAAAAATAATACAAAGATTAATTAGATGAGTTCCCCAAAAGGACTGTTAAGCCATTCAATGATACCACTTTCCAGCTCACAACAGCATCTAATTGTCTCTGCTATGTCAAAGTCAATGTATGGGAGACATGGAGAAGTGTAACCTCTTTAGAAATCTCTGCAGAGACAAGATGGGCTGGATCCAATTTCTTTAAAATCTTTTTTCTCCACATATATTTAGTGTGTGTGTGTGTGTGTGTGTGTGTGTGTGTGGTGTCTGTCTGTCTAGACAGCTTGTAGAAGTTATAGGAGTTGATTTTCTGTTTCCACTATGTGGGTTCTAGGGATCAAACTCAAGGCATCAAGGTTGGCTGCAAGCTCCTTTACCCACTGAGCCATCCTGCTTGTCCTGTTTCCACTTCTTGAAACAGAATTCTCAGGCATTTGCCTGCCAGGATCTTGGAGTTTAGCACTTACAGGGAGCCCTTCTAAGGGCTCTGCCCATCTCTCCTACAGTGCGTAGAAGAGACTCTGGCTTCCAAATGTATACTTCTGGAATTCCAGAACATTCTCTGTTTTTATAACTTGACACACAGTTTGAAAATGGGTACTTTACCCTGATTTCTGTAGCACCTGGGGACTGTGTGTGTTGCTATGCCTGCTCTAGGGCTGGGCCAGTTGATTCAATGCCTGGGGCCAAGAGTACAGGTGATAAGATGGGGTTTCCTGGGACAGTGATGTTTTTAAATTGTAGGTCAATAATTAATGAGCTATAAAATCAACTTAATGAGGGGCTAGGGAAATGGTTCAGTTGATTAAAAGCCTGTTGTGCAAGCCTAAGACCCTGAGACTGGAACCCTAGAGTCCACGTAAGAATGTGGCAGGAGCGGCCCGTGAGACATCAGAGGAAACCTAGAGTCCACTTAAGAATGTGGCAGGAGGGGCGCGTGAGACATCAGAGGAAACCTAGAGTCCATGTAAGAATGTGGCAGGAGGGGCGCGTGAGACATCAGAGAGAGGTGGATTGCTAGAGCTTGCTGACAATCCAGCGTAATCAAATTGGTGAACTCTGAGTACATGAGAGATACGACTTGGAAAGTGAATTGGAGGGAGTGAGAAGATGGTTTTGTGGAGGAGCTTAAGGATCCGAGTTCAGTTCTCCAGCACCTAAGTAAAAAAACAAAAAACCACCATGCACAATGTACAATGGTGAGTCCCTGTAACCCCAACAAGGGAGGGTCTGGGGAAGGAGGTCAGGCCAATTCCAAAGGCATGCTGGCCAGCCAATCTAGCTGAATCGTTGAGCTCCAGGTTCAGTGAGGCCCCGCAGTCCGCTTACCCAACTCCCTGGTCGGTCGGAGTCTGGCCGGTTTCCTGTTTGGAAATGGAAGGTAGAGGAGTTGATCAAATGGTTCCTAGCCTTT
>NC_067489.1:20747057-20874557 GCF_947179515.1 Apodemus sylvaticus
TCTCCATGCATAGGAAGATGGTGTACGCTGTTAGACAAGCCAAGCAGCCCTCGAGGTAAGACTGGCCCCCAAGCTTCTCCGCCTCTGCATAAAGGGTATTTAGAGTTCCAACTGTTTCTTCAAACTGCTGTCTATCAATCTGTAGGGGAGAAAAAATTTTAAAATAAGTTCTAGAAACAAAGATGGTCAACTCACTGTCCGCTACCAGACATACCTTGTCCTGACAAAATTCCAAATTTAAAAGACAATAACTAGAAGAGGCATGGAAACATGCTGTGGATCAGTAGTGAGAGCTCATTCTTGGCTGTGGTTTGAATGAAGAGTGGCCCCCACACATTCGTGTTTGAATGCCTGGTCACCAGGTGTGGCACTGTTTGCTAACAATTAGAAGGTATGGCCTTGTTGAAGGTGTCAGTAGGGGTGGCCTTCAAGGTTTCAAAAGACTCTGGCCACTCACGTTAGCTTTTTTCTGTCTCTAAATTGCGGATAAGATGTAAGCTCTCAGCAACTGCTCCAGTGCCATGCCTGCCTGCGGCTGTCTGGCTGTCTGCCTGTCTGCCTGCCTGCGGCTGTCTGCCTGCCTGCGGCTGTCTGCCTGCCTGCCTGCCTGCGGCTGTCTGCGGCTGTCTGCCTGTCTGCCTGCCTGCCTGCCTGTCTGCGGCTGTCTGCCTGTCTGCCTGCCTGCCTGCTGCCATGCTCCCTACTATGGTAGTCAGGGAGTCCACTTGCCCTCTGAAACTCTAAGGCCCCTAACTAACTGCTTTCTTTTATAAGTTGCCCTGGCCCTGGTGTCTCTTCACAGCAATAGAAAAGTAATTAACACATTAGCTATAGTAAATGTGAGTTCAGTCTGGGTTCATGAGACCTTGTCTAAAAACCAAACAAACCCCCAAAAATAAGGCAAATAACTTTTCATGTTTGTGTCTAAATCCAGACCTCTGTCACTAATTACTTGGGGTTTAATTTTATCCATTTTATGGGATACTGGATATTATGAAGGTTCAAAATACTTCTCTATACTCAAATCCTAATGATATTCTTTCTAATCAATATATTTATATTGTGAGCACCTATAATGCTATGACCAGTCTTTTATACATACACCCTCTTAATTGTAAGGGCACATAAGAAGAGGTTCTTTCTACCTTGGAAGAGTATTTATTCATTTATTTTTTCAAACAGGGTCTTACTGCATAGCCCAGCACGGCCTCATACTTGTCATTTCCATGCCTTAGCCTTAAGGTGTGCATCACCATTTCCAACTGAGAGTACGTATTCTTAAAACAAGCATCTGGAGACTGAGGAAAGATTACTTTAAGCAGAGGTGTCAAATGGTAAACTCTGTTGTTTTCTCAGGCTCCTCTTTTGCAGCAGATATTTTGTTACTAGATGCTCACACTATTGAGAAGTGCAAAATCTCAAACTGACACAGTGCTTCACAGTGAAGCCACTCCTAACCTCTGGACATTACTATGTTAATTACTATGCTAATACTAATACATTTGCTATTTGCCATGGTGATATTTTAATTAAGGACAGGCTATGCCCGAGAAGTCTGTATCACTAGTTTCATGGCAAAGATGTAACACACGATGCCTGAGGAAAGCAGCCCACTCCCCCCACCTCTCAGACCACGTTCATGCATTAACTGACAGCAAATTCTGCCGCAGCAGTCCTGTTCTTTACTCCAGCCATGCCTTCTTTGTCTTTCTTTTTCTGAGACGGTCTCATGTACTCCACGCTGGCTTCAAACTCATTATACAGCTAAAGACAGGATGACTTTCACGTCCTGATCCTTCTGTCTTCTCCATCTCTTGAGGATTAAAGACGTAAACTACCACACCTAATTTTATGTGGAGCAAAAGATAGAAGCCATGGCTTCCTACACATTAGCCAAGGACTCTAAAGCCGAGTTCTAGCTCCACCGCTACTCATTTGTTTTTACTTTCTTCTAACACTATTTTGTAGACTTCACATTTCTTTTAACCTAGAATGTTAAATGCACATTCATAGTAGAGCATTTCATCTGACACCATCCTTCTGACCCAGAGCATCAAACATGCTAGACAAGCAGCCTGCACTGAGCCCTATCTCCAATCCAGGAAAGGCATTTGAGAGCAGACAGTATTTTATGACCCTGTCTTTGAGTTTTGTTTTGTTTTTTTTTATAATTTTTTATTTTCAATATTCCTTGTTTACATTCAAAATGATTTTCCCTTTCCCGGTTCCCCCTTCCCCATAAGTTCCTAAAAAATGTCTGTGAGCTCTTACAAGCTCACAGGTCAGAAGGTTATAATCACAGGTTTGCCCTTAGTTACCATGACAAGGGCTAGGTGGATAGGACATTGGGAGCAGGCCAGCTTCCCACTATTTTTCTCCTACCCCAAGACAGGGTGGAGACTGGCCACTGAGAGCTGGGCTTAGTGTTGCACACCTTTAACCCAGCACTTGGGAGTTGGAGGCCAGCCAGGTTTCCAAAGTGAATCTAGTACAGCCAGAGCTACAGAGTGAGACCCTGTCTCCAAACAGACACCCAGAGTGCTCCTACCTGAAAACAAGCAGTCCATGATGCCTAACTAAACTAACCTTTCAGGTAGCCAGTGAGTATGTAATAGTCTAACTTTCACTGTTACTTCAATGATCTGATAAATTCTTTTATTGTTTATGTTTCTTTATATACAATATAATTCAAAACAATGAGAGCCAATCCAGGATTATCTTATTTCTTCCAGAGGAGAACTGCCCTTCTAGATCTAGAAATTGCCCTTTAGACTAGAAATACTAATTATTATTCTCAGAGTCCCAGGGTTTGCAAGATGGAGGCAAATCTAGGGCAGGTTACTAAGCAAATCTGTAACCAGTGATTCCTTTCAAAGAATGAAGACGGAAAGGAATATAGTCGTCTTAAAAGCATATTATAAGAAAATTGAGTTTTCAGTGGTCGAGCATTTATTTAGCATGTACAGAGCTCTGGGCTCTAACCTTAGTGCATGTGCAGTCTGTGGCTTTTGAAAAAGTTAATATGAAAGAATGTGGGAGGGGGCATAGATGGGCGTAGTTAGGGCAAACATCATTAACAGTTATTGGCTCCATAATGTTCTGAGCTCCTGGTATGCATACAGACAGTGGCCCCATAAGACTACAAGGGAACTAAAAATTCCTACTGCCTAGTGACATGGTGACCAGCAGCTCAATGCACCCCTCCCTGTTTGTGGTAATATCAGAACAAATAAACCTAAGTGTCCACCTTGCAGAAGTACAACAAATGCTGGTGCTTGGCAGCAGCAGTGAGTGGCCACGTTTCTGATCCACTACACGCTACACACCTCTACACTACTATTTTCACTATTCTGCACTGCACCCTTGCTGGCCCACACTAATACCTGTGTAAACACAGCATTAGCATAACAAACTGGCTTTGTGATATTTCTATGTTACCAAGTGACACAACTGCACTTAAGCTCCAAAGAACAAATCCAGGAGTTTGTAAAATTGGTTATATCTAGGCACATTAAGGCAGTGATCAGTCCTCCAAAGGAGTCCTCTGGGGTTAGAGAGTCGGGATTCCCTGTTAGTTGTGGTGAAGTGGTTTGTGGTCACAAGAGTATTCAGAAACTGTACTGGAAATTTGGAGATATGCAAAAATGGACCCAAATTAAAAAACATGATCCAATAAACACCATTTAAAATGGAAACAGGAATGGTTTTCTTAGAAGTTTTGTTTTTTGTTGAAATAGACATTGCTAAAGCCTAAAATGATCACAAATGCAAAGTCAAGTCAAAGGTTATTTCTGCTGACGAGATTAAGTAGAATTTGTCTCTACTACAGTTCATTTGGATTTTCTTCTCCCAGAAAACTAAGGGTGACTAAAACATTTGCATTTTGGCTGAAGCCAACAAAGGATCACTTGAAGAACGACTGAGGCAGCTGAGCTGTCAGACATCAAAGCATCACTGTAACAGGCAGGGCGCACACTGCTCCGCTGACACAAGTCTGCGCTCTCAAACAGCATGCACGCATGCATTGGAAATATTATGTCATATAAGACATTTGTGCATTAGTTTCGCTATTACACTGGCAAGTGTGATATTCCCACAGAATGAAAGCCAGGCCTACCAGGTGGGCAGCACAATCACCAGCATTTCTAGGTTAGCAGAGAAATAAAGAGGCCTTTCAACTTCCCATCACAC
This sequence comes from Apodemus sylvaticus, assembly GCF_947179515.1. NCBI lineage: Eukaryota > Metazoa > Chordata > Mammalia > Rodentia > Muridae > Apodemus > Apodemus sylvaticus. The sequence continues at coordinate 20,751,249 of NC_067489.1, forward strand.
AAAATCAAGAAAACTTAAACATATGATCAACACATACACATAAAAGCTTCTCCAAGTGGTTTACAGTAAGTGTTTAAGTCAACAGTAAAATAGTCAAAGGCACATACCATACACATACCACAACCAGTTCTGCGGTTTATCAAGTCAATAAAGTACTACTTTTGGACGGCAGAATTTAGTATTTAAATTTAGAATTTAAATTTAGAATTTACCTTCCTGTAAAGGTATGTGTGATTACATCTGGTTTTTTAGCCTAAGATTATTAAGGAAAGGTTCTACCATACTCAACGAAAGGCTAATGCCTGATGTTGCACATGTGTCTGGCTCAATAAAGAGAGAAGTCTGACTTATAAACCAACAGAGGCCTTTAAACGAAGGGCATGCCACAAACAAGTCCATCAAACCTGTTATCCTCTCCCTCCTCCCTCTCCCTGAGTCTTGCTACGCAGTCCGTACTGGCTTACAACTCAGAATCCTCCTGCCTCCGGCACTTGGGCGCCAGATTCCAAGTGCCCACGACCACACAGTACTTACAGAGTATCTTTCCAAAGCTTGTTTGATCTTTAATTTGCAGTTTAAGAAAGGCAGCCTAGCACTAACTTGCCTTAAATCAAACTTTCGGATAAGGCAATGAAATAAGGAATTATCTAACCCTGCCGATCAGTCAGTACTGGGGATTGAAAGCCCCACACACGCTAGATAAGTGGTCTGCCACTGAACTATAGCCTCAGGATCCCTACCTTTCCCAAGCTATTTTAGAGCATGGTATTTTCAAGCTGCCCAGGCTGGCCTTGAACTTGCAATCTTCTTGCCTCAGACTCCCTAGTATCTGGGAGTAAGCCTGACTAAATATTTGGTGCTGGAGATAGATCCCTGGGCCTAGAAAGAACAGGCTCTGTGCACTAAGCTACACAGTCAGCCTATAAACCAACAATCTGATTTTGAATGGCCATACACATTTCCCTAGTGTGCACATCTCCACCCATCTAGTCTACAACCAGCATTTCTTAGCCCCACACCCACACCATGCTTAATTACCTCAAAGTTCCTCATCCTCCTGGCTCAGTTTCTAGAAACTGATTTATGAACAGGAAATAGAATCTGAGTAATATAGCTGAAGAACAAAAGAGTCACACTGGGTAGACACAAGAACAGACATAGATCTTTGGTGTTGTTAAATCAAACCTCGGCTTTTGTTTACAAGGCTGCCCAAAGGACCTATGCCCCATGACTGTTTCGATATTCAAGGCAAACAGGAAGCTCTCAGTGACGATGACAGGGAGGGCAGGGTAGGTTCAGCTACAAGCTCCTTAGTCGTTCCTGCCCGGGACTGTGTACATTTTTCAGGTTCCAAGAAGGCCTGTCTGGGCTACCAAGCCCATCGCTAATAAACCCTTTCAGTTGAACAGTATGACCAGCACAGTGACCACAGATGTCGCTCATGCGAACGATGCTGCCTTTTGCGTGTCTTAGGCAGTAGGATATAGGTTAGCACAGTAGGTATGAGGTAGCCTGGAGTTCCAGGAATTAGCACCTCAACAAGGTGTCCATAACTGAGTGTGTGTGTGTCTGTCTGTGTGTCGGGGACACTCGGGTGGACTGCGGGGCAGCGTGCATCCTAAAGTTCTATAAGATCACTGCTCTGAGCATTCGCCTTAGCAGTCTTTCTCCAAATACTAGCCCGCACCTTCCTCGCACATCTTCTGCAGTGGATCTAGAGGTCTCCTGCTCTCCAGAACCGTGAGACACTCCCTCCCCGCTCCAGGGACTCTACCCTCCCCAGGGGCAGGAGGAGCAGGGGCAGGAGGAGCAGGGGCAGGCAGGGAGCCAGGCTGCGTACCCTGTTCTCCAGCTCCGCGGGGAACTTGGTCTGGAACTGGCAGCGCGTGCCGCTGCTGTAGTCCCGTTGAATGAACACCTTCCCGGACACCGGCGCCTGCTGCGGCCTCATGACGAGGACAGGACCCGCCGCTCTGCGAGTTCGGGCAAGACACGGGTCAGACTGCCGGCCTAGAGCCGGCTCTCCGGCCCGCCAGCCCTTCGGAGCCACCCACCGCCCAAAGACGCCCAAGGCCTCCCCCTCGCCGATCCCCTTCACTCATGGCTGTAGCTGAGGGCCTCCAGCTACCCAAGCCCAGGACCCGCGCCCCCCCACATCCTGGTTCGGCCCTGGAAACACAAACCCGCCTCCTCGGCCCTCCAGCAGCTGTCGCACCGCCTTCGTCGTCACTTACGTCCTGTCGCAAAAAAGCTTAGCCTCTTCTAAACTCATTCTGCGCCACACGTTTCCACCCCGCCCCCTCCGGCCGTAAAGCGACGCCTCCGCGGCTGCGCGCTGCGGCGAGGTGCGCCGTGGCTGGGAGCGAAGTCTTCCTAGTGTAGGCGGATGGAGCCCTTCCGGGCGGAAGAAGACGTTGAGGTGGGTATGATCGGTGTATCCGGGAGTTCCGGGAAAGACGCCGGGCTTAGAGACTCGGGATTCCTTGTTTGTGGTGCAGTGGTTTGTGGTCACAAGAGTATTTCCCTTCTTGATTATGCGTTCCAGCTTTCATGTGGGCTACACCACCTCCCTCCATAAAACAACCACCACTCTCCAAATCCTTTAGACACAAACTGTTCACCTATATTTACAACTACAAAGCTCACTACTGGGGATGCATTTGGCCCTTGGTACCCTCTTGAGCGCGAGGGAGGAGAATGATATTCCTGTTCTGCATTCGCCTGCATCCCCCACCCCCACCCCCGTCAATTCTTCTTGAGGTGTTGGCTCCAGAGACATGTACACCAGCTAGCTATACCCGCTTAAGTGACCAGACTGGACCTGCAGTTCTCTCATTGGTCCCTACTTTACTGACCGTATCTTTGCAAGACATCTGGAAAAATCCCTATCCACAACTGGTGGTGATATGCTAATAGAACTTTTTGGTATTACAGATGCTTAATTAGATATTTGTTTACTTATCACTAATAATTGATTTCTCTTTCGGGGTTTTAGAAGTAGCATTTAAAAACACCCAGCATCAGGGTGTTTCAAGCCCACCCCAGTATACTTAGATAGTTCCAGACCAACCAGGTTGACAAGATGAAACCCTGTCTCAAAAGTCAATAGCTTTGTCCCAATAAAAGGTGTATAGTAAACCCACGTGGATACAATTTGCTAACTTCTGTGATCTTTACTGATGCCCTTAAACCATCAGTATAATCAAGATAGTAAACGCCACCTCTAAAACCTTCCTTATTCTTTACAATCATCCTTTTCAGCAGACCCCTCTGCACTAATCTTTCTGTCACTAGAAATAAATTTGCATTTTCTTAACTTTTACTTAAATTGAATCAGAGTTTTTGATCTTGTTCTTAATATATATATTATATTGAGATTCCTTTGTTGTGCCATAGGCAAGTTCATTTGTTTAACTTTCCCCATTTATTCATTCACTTACTGTCTCAAGGTTTCCATTGCTGTGAACAGACACCATGAGCAAGGCAGCTCTTATTCAGGACAACATTTAATCGGGGCTGGCTTACAGGTTCTGAGGTTCAGTCCGTTATCATCATGGTGTGAAGCATGGCAGCATCCAGGCAGGTGTGGTGCTGGAGAAGGAGCTGAGAGTTCCACAGGCAAACAGGACAAGACAAGCTTCCAGGCAGCTAGGAGGAGGGTCTCAAAGACCACCCCCCCAAGTAACACACTTCCTCCAAGATGGCCACACCTACTCCAGCAAGGCCATGCCTCCAAATAGTGCCACTCCCTGGATCAAGTATATTGAAACCACCTTAGTTGATACACAGGAAAGTTCCAGTTTTAATATAGCAAATAAAGCTTCTGTAGAATTAACCTACAAGTCTTTGTATAGTTTCTTTTTTTAAAGCGGTTAAGATTTCATTTTTATTGGTGAATCCTGTAAAGGCATTTTTTTTCCTTTTTTATAAACTTTATTATTAACAGGCTTGCAAATAAAGACAACACACACCAAAATTAGCCAGACCCAAAATCTATACAAATGAACTTCTATACAGTTAGAATTGACACCCAGAACAGAAGTTGTGGAGCTTCACATTACATTGTACACTTTTAGTATCTAATGTATCTTAGGCACGTATTGACTGTGTAATAACAACAAAGCTAATCATCATCATCCTTGGTAGACTTAGGATAGATTGATTTCTCACAGTACCTTGATTTGGTTTGCAAAACACTTCTGTTAAAGCAACTAATTCTGTCTCTGGAAAGCTATCAAACTTATCTGAGAGGACATTAGCTAGTTTTTCTGCTGCCCTCGCCCTGGCCTACAAGCTTTATATGAGGAAAACAGGAATACACACATGGCAATAAGAAAAATGGATGACGTGATTGGTGTTCAGCGTACAAAAACAAAACAGCATTAGGAGAAAAGTGACTTCAATGCTGCTGCTGTCTTAGTAATGGAACAAAAAAGGAGGCTCTGTTTTCCTAGTTTTTATTGAAAAAATTCATACAATACATATTCTGATCATGGTTTCCCTTCCTTGGAATCCTCTCAAATCTTCCCCACATCTCTACCCATCCAACTCTAAGCCCTTTCTCTGATGAGAGAACAAACAAATACTAACCCCCCCCCCCCAAATCCAGAAGAAATGTTCACATAAACAAACCCCACAAACCCACCAAATCAGAAACCATAATATGCAAGCAAGAGACCAATAAAACAGGATGATACAAAAGCCTACAAAGATACCATCGAGTTGGTTTTAGTGTTGGCTATCCATTGCTAGGCATGGGACCTGCCCCTCAGTGGAGTTCATAAACCCGATGAGACTCTAGTGGAGAAAACCAATTTTTCCTTTGCTAGAGAGCATCAGTTGCAGATAGCTTCTTGGTTAGGGGTGAGAACTCATGCCCACTTTACCTTCTCAGTACTGGGAGCCATCTCTTTTGAACCTGTGCAGACCCTGTTCATGCTGTCACAGTCTCTGTGAGTTTATATGGGCGTCAGTCCTGTTGTATCTGAAGACACTGTTTCCTTGGTGTCATCTATCCTCTCTTACACAATCTTTCTGTCCCCTCTTCTGCACAGCTCCCTGAGCTCCAAGGGGAGGGCTTTAGTCAAGATATCTTATTTAGAACTGAATGTTCCGCCAGGTGTTGGTGGTGCACACCTTTAATCCCAGCACTCTGGGAGGCAGAGGCAGTCGGATTTCTGAGTTCGAGGTCTACAGAGAAGTTCCAGGGTAGCCAGGGCAATACAGAGAAACTCTGTCTCCAAAAAACCAAAAACAAACAAACAAACAAACAAAACTGAATGTTCCAAAGTTTCTCACTGCCTGTGTATTTGGCCAACTGTGGGTCTCTAGGTTAGTTCTCCGATGATGGCTCATCCAGACACTGATGGGTATAAAAGAAGGTCATTAGGAGTAATCTATGAATGTAGTAATATTGCTACATTCCTTTAGCAGAACAGTGGTATTTGGTTTTCCCTTAAGCCCATGGTCTATCTAGTCTCAGGTTCTTAGTAACAGGAGCAGTGTCAGACATGAATTCCATCTTGTGCTGTGGGCCTTAAATCCAAGCAGAAAGTTATTGGTTACTCCCACAATGTTTGTGCCACTGTCACACCGCCATGGATCATGGACTCAGGTCACTATGATAGATTTCAGGGTTTGCAGCTAGAGTGGTGGTTACCTTTCTCCTCTGGTAGTTTGCAGGGTACATTCCAGTACCTGAACCATTAGTCAGTAGTGGTAAAGGCACCAGCTCCATTTCTCTGTGTTCAGTGACATCTATAAATATTGTCTTCAGCAGACCATCAGTTTGTAGAGAACAAACAGTAGCCTTGGAAATAGCCTGAGATGTTTGGAAGTTTCCGTGGGGCCTCTTAGGCCAATGACTCAACAACATGTAACCCATTCCGGGCACTGGATATTTTACTTGGTGGGGGAAAGATGTCTAGTTGGAGACCTGTCTCCCCCATTATTTGGTGACTCTATTTGGATTTCTTTCAGATACGCATGCATTTTAGGAAGCTTCTACAGTAGTAGCATCTGTGTGACCTCACAAATGGCTCTTAGTTCGTTATCCCCCTCCATGTTCCCTTTCTTACCCCTTTAATTCACCCTCCTCCCCGTTTAAGCATCTCACTCCCGCCTCTCCCCTGTCTCTCTATAACTATTCTATTTTCTCTTCCTTGGGGATCATCTCTCTCTTCTAGTCCCTTACTCGATACCTAACCTCTGTGGTTATATGGGTTACAGCACACCTATCGAATGTTTAAAAGCTACAGTATGGATGTATGTTTTATTTTGCATTATTGAGGGAGGGTCTTTTAGCCCAGGAGAGCCTCCAGTCCCCACCTCTGCCTTCCAAGTGTCACGATTACAGGCATACTTCATGCTCTGTTGGATGTTTGTTTTCAGATTCAGCTTTATTATCTTAAATTACGTGTATCAGTCTGTAAGTACATGGCCAGAGGTGTGGAATCCTCCTGTATCTGGAGTTACAGGTGGCTGTTAGTCACCTGATGTAGGTGTTAGGAACTGAACTTGGATCCTTTTCAAGATCGTTGTCTGGTTAGCTTTGTCAACACATTGACATGCTAGTCACATTGTTCTCAATCTGTGGGCCAAGACTCCCCACCACCACCACACAAGGGTATCAGATATGAAGTAACAATGAAATAATTTTATATGGGGGGGTCACCACAACATGAGGAACTGTACTAAAGGGTCACAGCATCAGGAAGGTCCTGATGAGAACCAAAGTTGAGAAAAATACCTCCCTAAGACCCAGCTATAGGGCACTTTCTTAATTAGTGATCAAAGGAGAGGGCCAAACCCATGGCGGGTGGTGCTATCCCGGGCTGGTGGTCTTGGGTTCTATAAGAAAGCAGATTGAGCAAGCCATGAGGAGCAAGCCAATAAGCAGCACCCCTCCATGGCCTCTGCATCAGTTCCTGCATCCAGATTTCTGCCCTGTTTCAGTTCCTGTCCTAGCTTTTTTCAATGATGGACCACTACATGGAAGTATAAGCCACTTTTCCTCACAAATTGCTTTTTAGTCTGGTGTCACAGCAATAGTCACCCTGACCAAGACAAACATTAAGCACTTACTACCACTGGACTATCTCTCCCGCCCCTTCCCTCGTGATCTAGGTTGAGAACCAATGTTCTAAGGGAATCTGTTCTAATCTGGAAAGCAGATGAAGATGGGTGAAGTCCTACAAGGCACTTTGAGGGCATGTCTCCACTGACTTAAGAACGCCCCACAGGGCCCCATAATACTTCCCCATATCTTGAGGACCAAATCTTTACCTGTAGAACCCTGCCACCCACCCCAGGGATACAACTCGTTTCAAAACCATAGCAGTGTGGTTTTTCTCTCACTGAATTTGGGGATTTGTATATTTTGAAGAAAAGCCTTTCATCAGACATGTGGTTTAAAAACATTTTTCCCCTAGACTGTAGACACTGTCATTTGCCTATCTTAGCATGTTTATAGGCTTGAGAAAATAGTGTGCATGCGTCTTGAGGGCATTTTTCTGCCTGCCACAAGCATGGATTGAAGTTCTCCAGTCTAGGAAGATTGCAGTTTAATTTGGTTACGTGGTTTGTATTTGAATAGAGTTGCAGCTGGGTTTCAATTCTCAGCCCTCCATCTCTTCTGCCTCTACAGAACAAAAACTTATTGTGCACTAACTTGATGAATTTTTTTCCTCTGTTACTGTTCTGTGTTGTGACTTCTAATTTGCCATCCTACCAGAAGTATTGCAAAAGATCTATTTCTTATTCCTGTATTCCAGACACTGGTTTCAACTTATGTAATTAAGGGTGGCTTTGAACTTTTGATTTTCCTACCTCTACCTCCCACCAGTGGATACTCAATTGAAGATTGACTCATCCTCCTCCTGAGCACCCATCAATAACCAATAGTTCCCTAGGGAGGGGGAGGGCTGGGATTACAGGTGTAGGCTATTGCCAGGATAATGGGGTGCTAGGGATTTAACCCAGGGCTTTGTGTTTGATAGGCAGGCATTCAAGCAACATTCTTAGCTCTTAAATTGCACATAGTAAACACAAAGATGAATATCATTATAGGAGCATTAGGTTTCTAGGGAAATGAAGATTGAAAATGTTACCTGCTTACTTCCCATTCTGTACAGAAACCCCCTCTGTAACCTTTCTGTATGCATCTGGATTCATTTTCTGTTGTTTTGCTAGCTTGCCTTCAAAATGTTTGTTTATATCACAGACAAATGCACCTCTCAGTCTTGATCAGAGAAGCTTCTCTTTGCAGTGAATGCAGGGACTCTGGCTGTTCAAGATGCTGAGAATAAGTGACTTCCGAGTGCTCAGCCCTAGACAGAACATCATACCACTCCCAGAAGGCTCAGGGAACGCGGTGGAAGAGGAAGAAGAAAGAATAGAAGAGCCAGGTGACAGGGAGGAAAGTTGCACAAGGCTATCTTCTGAGGATGACGCAGCCATTGAAATAATAAACTCACACCAGCTGTGGTTGTAGGCACTGGGTTTGCACAAGACTAGACATGCCAGCAGTCAGGCTCATGGGGCCCTATCCCTCCCTGGGGAACTATTGGTTATTGATGGGTGCTCAGGACGAGGATGAGTCATTGTCTTCAATTGAGTATCCACTGGTGAGCCTATTAGACTCTAATGGGTAGTATGTATATATGTATGTGTATGTACACATATATACACATACATATATACATATATATTTCTATCAGTTCTAATATACTCATTTCATTTGTTCTAATGAATATCTATCTGTCTGTCTATCTATCTATCTATCTATCTATCTATCTATCTATCTATCTGTCTATCTATCTACCTACCTACCTATCTATGCATCCATGTAGGATTTATTAGAGTGGCTTGCAGGCTGTGATCCACATAGTCTAACAATGGCTGCCTACTAATGGAAAAATCCAAGAATCTAGTTCAGTTCCCAAAGCTGGATGTCTCAGCTGGTCTTCAGTATATACCTTAATCCCAAAGAGATAGGCTCTAGTGCCAATGAGGGAATAAAACTACCAGAGAGAGTGAGAGAAAGCAGACAAAGAACAAGAGCTTCCTTCTTCCGTGTCCTTTATAGAGGCTACCAGGTGAAGGTATAGCCCAGATTAAAGATGGCTCTTCCTGCCTCAAAAGATCTAGATTAAAGCTGGGTCTCCCCACATTAGTGATTTAACAAAGAATATTCCCTCACAGGTGTGCCCAGTTGTTTGAATTTTAGTTAATTCCAGGTGTAGTCAAAGAGTTGACAACCAAGAATAGCCATTACATTACTCTGCATTGTGTAAAACTGTAGCTTTTCAGGCTATACCTTTCCTGAGAAACTGTTCTGTTTATATCAACCTGCACCTAAAACCTCTTAAACTATAGTGTATTCTTGTCAACTTACATTTATTGTGACTATATATGTAATAATTCTTATTGGGAGCTATGCAATGAGAGAATTAAATTAGTAATTAAGATTAAAATAAAAAGAACTCCTATTTGTCTTGGTCAACTACCAATGTAAGGCAGGATTATCTGACAAATCATTGCCAATCAAAACACCTGAAGAACCAATTGTTATTCAACAAGTTCTGGTATTGTGAAAAGACACAGATGTGTTCATCTGAGTTTATGGCATAGCACTCTCTCAGCAGTTTGATGTCCCATATGAGTCCTTCTTCCCAGTTACAGTCAACTACCTATAAATCCTCAGAAACATTTAAAACAACTATTCCAGTCTTAACTGCTAATACTCTCAGATCACCTGTTACATATTACAAAGTGAATATATCTCTTCAAATGTGTATATGTAAGTTACTGAATGTCCTACAAAAGAATTAGAGAGGCTGTAGCATAATCTAAGGAGTTCAAAAGAAACTTTCCAGAGACTCAAAAAACATGTCCATGTAGAGTTTGGGGATCCAGAGAGCAAACCCTATGGGGATCTGCTGGAGACGCTGCTGCAGAGCAGTCTGCTAGGACAGAGACTTGAGTCGAGCCATAGAGCAAGGTGTAGGACTATGAAGGGCATGGAGGCCAAGGGCAGGACTGGGTCCAGGTGGAGCAGCACATGGAAGAGTGTGTCTAGACAGCACTTGGAGTAGGCTATGTCGGCAGTGGTATTGTAGAAGCATGTAGGACATTTGGGAGCTTTCTGCCCATAAGTGACACCTCTCTCTCTCTCTCTCTCTCTCTCTCTCTCTCTCTCTCACACACACACACACACACACACACACACAGAGTTATACATAACAGGTCAGCGGACATTATTGCAATCACCAAGCTAGGTGTCCATCTATATTTTAGGGGTTCAAGTGTTTTCATACTTTCTTTAGTTTGATATATTCAATACATTCTTATTTCCTGGGTTTCCTGATGTTTTAATATGTCTGTGTGCTCATGTGGTCCCTGATGTAGTTTGGGTGAGAACGGCCCCCATAGGCTCCTATATTTGAATGCTTAGTCATCAGAGAGTGGCACTATTTGAAAAGATTAGGAGGTGTGGCTTTGTTGGAGTAGGTGTGGCCTTGTAGGAAGACGTGTGTTACTCAGGGTTAGCTTTGAGGTTTCTTTCTCTCTCTCCTCTCTCTCTCTCTCTCTCCCTCCCTCTCTCTGGTTGCAGATCAGGTTGCAGCTCTCAGCTACTTCTCCAGCACCACACCTGTCTGCTGCCCTGCTCCCTGCTATAATGATAATGGACTAAGCCTCTGAAACAGTAAACAAGCCCCCAGTTAAAAGCTTTCTTTTGTAAGAGTTGTCTTGGTCATGGTGTCTCTTCACAGCAAATAGAACAGAACTAAGATAGTTTCAATTTGATGATCTTGTAGGCATTTAAAAGGTAGACTCTTTTTAACCTTGGGATTAGGTTCTTTCTCAGTCTGTGCCCAGTGGGTGGTGCCAGACAGATGTTTTTTTGTGTGCACAACAGGTGCAAAAAAAAAAATCTTGCACTAAAAATGTAATCTAAAGCTGCTTATAAAATAGAATTTCTCTAGGCAAGGTAAAGTCTGGAAACAGCAACAACAGCAACAGCAACAGTGTTGTGGGGTAATTAAGAGCATGGGCAGTCTATCTTGACACAGCCACCCTTGGAATTTCTTGGTTTGTGGCATTCCAATTTTTATTTCTGCTGTCTTCACACACATTTCTTTGCCATGTCTCCTTTGTGTCTTCAGATTCCTCTTTCCTGGAAAAGAACAGTAAACATTTGATTTAGGGTGCACAGTCATTCTGACTTAATTTGATTATATCGTCAAAGATCCTGCCTCTAAATGAAGGCCTGACATTCTTGGCTTCTATGGGGTTTGGAACCCCAAAGAAAATCTGTACAGTTGGGTAAGGTAATTGAGACATAGTAAATATTTGAAAATTTGACGTAGGGGACTGGAGAGATGGTTCAATGGGTAAAAGCATTTACCATGCAAGTCTAACACACCTCCCCCTCAATCAGATTTCCAGAACCCACATGAAAAGCCAGATGCGTGGTACATATCTGAAATTCAAGGCCTCCTATGCAGAGATGGGAGGCTGAGACAGGAGAATCACCAGGAAGCTCATTGGCCAGCCAGTCTGAAGTGTGTGATACAATGACAACAGACAGAGTCCCTGATTCAAAAACAAAGTGGGAGATGAAAACCAACTCCCAAAAGTTGTCTTCTTCCCTCTACAGATATACAATAGCACATGCACACCTGCATTCCACACGCGCATGCATGCATGCACACACACACACACACACACACACACACAAAATCACACATGACATAATTGTATACAAATACACTAAATATACACACATGCACACATGGAAAAAAAACAGCAGAATGGGGCTAGTTTGGTTTACTGTTTAGAGGTTATATAGTCCAAGACATTGCTTTAACGCCCATGGTGTGGCACTGATGGTGGTGGGAAGTACTTGCAGAGCAGAATTGGTCACCTCATGGCCAGAAAGCCACATATGGTAAGGGGATCAATGTGGTGTCTCCCTCCACCTTGTTTGAGCTCGCTAAAGGCCTCCCACTAGGCTCCACCTCTGAAACCTTCTTCTCCATCTCAGTGATTCAATGCTGAGGATGGGGCTTTACTAAGTGGATGTTCAAGACTCAGACCAGAGCAATACTCATTGTCTGGATTCCTACTGGAGATAGACTCAACCATCCACACCCACTCTTCACTTGACTACATTAGGAATGAGGCTATTGGTGTTCTGTTCAGGGACTTCCCCCCTGTACCGATGTCCTCAAGGGTCTTCCCCAGTTTCTTTTCTATTAGTTTCAGTGTGTCTGGCTTTACGTGGAGATCCTTGATCCACTTGGAGTTGAGCTTAGTACAAGGAGATAAGAATGGATCAATTCGAATTCTTCTGCATGCTGACCTCCAGTTGAGCCAGCATCATTTGTTGAAAAGGCTATCTTTTTTCCTCTGGATGTTTTCAGCTCCCTTGTTGTGTGTGGATTCATTTCTGGATCTTTAATCCTATTCTATTGATCCGCCTGCCTGTCACTGTACCAATACCATGCAGTTTTAACACTATTGCTCTGTAGTATTGCTTGAGGTCAGGGATACTGATTCCCCAAGAATTTCTTTTGTTGTTGAGAATAGTTTTAGCTATCCTGGGCTTTTTGTTATTCCAGATGAATTTGAGAATTGCTCTTTCTAACTCTATGAAGAACTGAGTTGGGATTTTGATGGGTATTGCATTGAATCTGTATATTGCTTTTGGCAAGATGGCCATTTTAACTATATTAATCCTGCCAATGCATGAGCATGCCAGATTTTTCCATTTTCTGAGGTCTTCTTCCATTTCCTTCTTCAGAGACTTGAAGTACTTGCCATACAGATCTTTCACTTGTTTGGTCAGAGTCACACCAAGGTACTTTATATTGTTTGTGGCTATTGTGAAGGGTGTCATTTCCTTAATTTCTTTCTCAGCCTGCTTATCTTTTGAGTATAGGAAAGTTACTGGTTTGCTTGAGTTGAGCTTATGCTTTAAGATCAAGAATTGACAAATGGAACCTCATAAAATTACAAAGTTTCTATAAGGTAAAGAACACCATCAAAAGGACAAATCGGCAACCAACAAATTGGGAAAAGATCTTCACCAACCCTATATCTGACAGAGGGCTAATATCCAATATATACAAAGAACTCAAGAAGTTAGACCCTAGAAAACCAAATAACCCTATTAAAAATGGGGTACAGACCTAAACAAAGAATTTTCACCTGAAGAACTTCGGATGGCTGAGAAGCATCTTAAAAAATGTTCAACATCATTAGTTATTAGGGAAATGCAAATCAAAACAACCCTGAGATTTCACCTCACACCAGTCAGAATGGCTAAGATTAAAAACTCAGGAGACAGCAGGTGTTGGTGAGGATGTGGAGAAAGAGGAACACTCCTCCACTGCTGGTGGGGTTACAAATTGGTACAACCACTCTGGAAATTAGTCTGGCAGTTCCTCAGAAAACTGGGCATAACATTTCCGGAAGACCCTGCAATACTACTTATGGACATATACCTAGAGGATTCCCCAGCATGTAATAAGGATACATGCTCCACTATGTTCATAGCAGCCCTATTTATAATAGCCAGAAGCTGGAAAGAACCCAGATGTCCCTCAATGGAGGAATGGATAAAAAAAAATGTGGTATATATACACAATGGAGTACTATTCAGCCATTAGAAACAATGAATTCATGAAATCCTTAGACAAATGGATGGAGCTGGAGAATATCATACTAAGTGAGGAAACCCAGTCTCAAAGATCAATCATGGTATGCACTCACTGATAAGTGGATATTAGCCTAGAAATGTGGAATACACAAGACATAATCCACATATCAAATGATGTCCAAGAAGAACGGAGGAGTGGCCTCTGGTTCTGGAAAGGCTCAGTGCAGCAGTATAGGGCAATACCAGAACAGGGAAGTGGGAAGGGGTGGATTGGGGAACAGGGGGAGGGAAGAGGGCTTATGGGACTTTCCGGGAGTGGGGAGCCAGAAAAGGGGAAATCATTTGAAATGTAAATAAAAAATATATCGAATTAAAAAAAAAAGGAATGAAGCTAAATAAATTGTAGATGCAGTCTCGTGTCCTACCTCCTTCTTGACCTCATTGTCTAGTAACTCCAGCATATTATAAAACAACTCTGATATGATCTCAAACCATTAACCTATGCAAGATTCAAAGTTTCATCTAATTCTCTAATGTTTCAAAAATCCTTTAATAGTTTAAGGGACGCAGCTAAGATATTAGTCTATACTGTTGAAAATAAATTATTTCATTTCATAGGCTTAGAATTTTCAAAACCTACTTTAATTATGGTTCTTTAATGCTTCAACCTCCCATCTAGCCCAACATGCAAAAGAGGTAGGCAAAAAGAAAAGTTAATAGGAAACGGGGAGTTGTGGACCTACTTAGAAAAAGTTCTTGGGGGCAATTCCAAACTTTGTTGTCAGCAGTCCAGACCATGACCAAACACCAAACATGAATCAGTAGCAGTGGCTTGATCCAGAAGAAACTGTGAAGCTCTGCTGATCAACACAGGTCTGGAGAAACAACAAGAATTAGCCAGAATGTCACTAGAAGTTCTTAGGTGCATGTCTTAGTTAGGATTTTGCTGCTGTGAGCAGACACCATGACCAAGGCAACTCTTACGAAGGACAACATTTAATTGCCAGCTTATGGGTTCAGAGGTTCAGTCCATTATCATCAAGGGGGGAGCATGCAGCATCCAGGCAGACATGGGGCTGGAGGATCTGAGAGTTCTACCTCTTGTCCCATGGAAGCTAGGAGAAGATTGGCTTCCAGGCAGCTAGGATGAGGGTTTTAAAGCCCACACCCACAGTGACACACCTACTCCAGAATGGCCACACCTACTCCACAAGACCACTCCCTGGGCTGATTATATTCAAACCATCACAGTGCGTTTCTCTCTATGAAATCATGACAAGCATAGATCAAGGAAGAAGGCAAGGTGAACCAATGCAAGAGTGTTGTCAGCCAAGACCAGCCTCATGAAGCCTAATGAAGGTAGGCTGGTAAAGAGTCGCAAAGCTAACCAATGCAAGAGCAAGATTTTTATAATCTTTCCAAACATCACATGTCCTCTCTCACATGTCTGCTTCAGCAAATCATCCCCTCATAAGTCAGCTTCCAGAAAAACATCACACAACACAACTGAGTCTCCAATGAAACTAGAAATTCCCATTCGTCATTTCTCTTGGTATCTGACCATTTGCATGTGTTTAGTGTCTTTGAACTCTACATATTCTCTATTATATTGTTTTATCCCTGATATTCCCATGAAAAGTTTTGAAAATGAAGAGTGAGTTTTTTTTGAGAATTCCTCACGGCTGGTGTTGAAAAGATAGGCCAATCATAAGCACACGCAGTATAGCCAAGCTCACGTGACTAGGAGGGCACATGAGACATTATGACAGGTACTTAAGCTTGGGAGGAGGAGCAGGGAGGGCTCACATATGAAGAGACTCTGTGAACGGGGTGGTGAGTATTCCTGAAGTGGGCTGAGTCTGGGTCTCTAGGATGAGTGGGGACCGCAGTATGGAGGCTCTTTAGCAGAGGAGAGAAATGGTTATAGATATTAACCCATCTATATTGTCTCTGCCTCAAGGCAATTGGATGAAGTTTCATGGTCCCAAAGCTTCAATTCTTTCTTTTTTTTAAGGAATTATTCATTTATTTTATTTATATGATTATACTGTAGTGTTTTCAGACACACCAGAAGAGAGCATCAGATTCCATTACAGATGATTATGAGCCACCATGAGGTTGCTGAGATTTGAACTCAGGACCTCTAGAAGAGCAGTCAGTACTCTTAACTGCTGAGCCATCTCTCCAGCCTAGCTTCAATCTTTTCAAATGAGTTTCGTAACTGTTTGGTGTTTCGAACTAGTTACCCTAATGAGAGCACCACCTGCCCAGAATATTACTGTATAATTCTTTCAGCCCCCTCATCTGAAACTAAAAGTTTCCATATCAGAACGAAGCTAGCTTTTCTACATCAGAGCCCCAAGTTCTGCTGTCCGCCTGTGGGTTATTTTTAGCCTTTCTTTCAGCTTCCCACTCTGCAGGATTTCCCCCTTCTCTCCCGCTACCCTCTCCCCCACATTTTGTCTTATTACTGTCCAATCCCTTCCTCCCATATTTTCATGACCGTTTAAGTCAAGCTGAAAGATGTCCTTATTCTAAGGATGCTTTAGACCTGTCCCCCTTGGCCAGCCTTATGCTGCTACCTAAAGCTACCTTCCACTTCAGCTAACATCCCTAAAAGATGACAACAGAACCACGTGGGCCAAGATGATCCAGTTTGGAGTTTTTATTTGTGGTATTTTTAGGGTGCACAGTGGGCAAGACTCCAAGAATCATTGCCTTTTTGGTTTTATGCATTCGCTGGCAATTTCAAGTCAGCATCTATTTTAGCAGCCGGCCTGCCTTCGCTGCCTTTTCAGAGAACATCATTAGCATGTTTGAGTGGAGAGCCTCTGTTTCTGTCTGTTTATAGCCCACCATCCTGAGCACCCCATGTCCCAGTTTCAGGAAACAAACTTCCTGGTGTCTCATGGTTACACTGCATACCATGGCCATGAAGGAGCTGCCCTTGGTGCAGTTTGGGGTTTCTTGTGTTGTGAGCGTGAGAAGACTGAACAGCACCACTGGCAAGGACTGTCTCCTTTTGTTCTGAGGTTAAAAGTGGGGATATATCTTATCTGAAGTGACTGGCAGGAGAGTGCTTGGAGATGCCTATCTTTTGACAACTCATGCCAAACCACACATGTGGGTGTAAGGCCACATTGCACATGGTGCTATACTTGTACAATGCATGAATTAAACTCCACAGAATTTTTGAACACTAATCTACTTGGATCCTAGTACAATTTTTTTAAAAGATTTATTTATGTATGTCAGTACACTGTCACTCTCTTCATACTCACCAGGAGAAGGCATCGGATCCCATTACAGATGGTTGTGAGCCACCACGTGGTTGCTGGGAATTGAACTCAGGACCTCTGGAAGACCAGTCAGTGCTCTTAACCACTGAGCTATCTCTCCAGCCCTCCTAGTAGAGTCTAATGGAAATGATTTCTACTCGAATCATTTAAATAGCTGGTAGTTAGGTGTCTTTGAGTATTAGAGGTTTAAGAACAAGTCATTGTTTAGCTGCAAAAAAATGCCCCATTGCAACTGTTGGCTCTGCTTTTGATCCCGCTTACGCTGCACCAGGAAGCCACAGTTGATGACGCGCGCTCTCTCTCACACACACACACACACACACACACACACACACACACACACACACCGGTCACTCAAGGTGTGCTTACATTTATGAAACAACCTGCAATGATCCTGCTGCTTTTAGGAGCCTGGAGGGCCTGCAAGAGCTCACCAGGACGTAGATTAATTTTCTTCCCATGGAGAAGTATGGAAAGGAAGAGATAGGGCCAGTAGACAGCACCAGCGAGTCTCCTGGGGAGGGGACAGAGATGGCTGAAGGTACAAGGTTCCTATGAGAGGCTGGCCATGAGTAAGTGACCCTGCCACCCGGAAGTCACCGTCATTAGTCATATATCCTTCCTCCCAACATCCCTGGACTCCGTTCCTTATTTTTACTGCTACCGTCCATTTTTGTCACTCATAATCGCATGCCTGGGCCTATGCTGGTGCTACTGGGATCTGAAACACCTCACAAAGCCTTGTGTGGTAAAGACTCAGATTCCAGCTTGGCACTGCTTGGAGGATGTAGATCATTCAGGAGGCGGGCCTACTGGGAAGTTTGGGGGTTTTTACCCTTCAAAGGAATATTGGAATGTATCTTTCTCTCCCCTTAAATGATTGGTTTGTTTGTGATTTTCTCCTTTGCAAAAAAAAATTGTAATCATAATCCCAGCATTTTCCTGAGCCCTTATAGGGATTATTTGGGAAAATGGGGTCAGGGCTGGGCATAATTGTGCACACCTGTAATCTAGCACCTGGGAGGCAAAGGCAAAGAACTTTCTGTGAGTTTCAGAACAGCCAGGGCCACATAGTAAGATGCTGTCTCCAAAAAGAAAAAAAAAAGTTTCAGTGGGGCCAGGCAGTGGTGGCGCACACCTTTTATCCCAGCACTTGTGAGGCAGAGGCAGGAGGATTTCTGAGTTTGAGGCCAGCCTGGTCTATGCAAGCTGCCAGAGAAAAACCAATCAATGGTTCCACTCAGCAGGAAAGGCCTATGAACTACAGCAATGATTGGCAGAACAGGATATGCCTAAATGATGCCACAGTGGCACCTTTATCTTGGGGTGTAACCAACAGCTACTAATTGGACTTAAGAGCCACCTAATTTGAAAAAGTTCATGCCTGGTACTGTAAGCCTAGCCAACTCCCTGTGGCTGTAGAGGTCATGAACCCTAGAGGAGAACCGACTGCTGCCTTCTAACTAAGAGAATTCCTAACTGTGCTCTAAGAACTTAAAGAAGTGTAGCTCTCACCTCTCACCAAAGAAGCTTATTTTTGCAGCCCAGAGGATATCATGGAGACCTACAGCGGACAAAATTCAGAGAAATAGCTATGTGGTGTCAACCCCGGTTGACATGTACACCCCTACATCTAAGGCTCAGGAGATGTCCTAGAAGACAAGTGGGAAGAGTGACATCTGCTGCTAGAGAATATCTTTTAGACAGAGCAGGAAAGCTGTATCCATGAAATACAAAAAAAAACAAAACAAAACAGCTGTCCTCAACAGGACCCATATACTACATAACAGCTGTTACAGTTGGAATGGCCACACGGACCGGGAAAGTGTCATGAGACCCTATACCTAGACCAAGAGCTGCAGGCAATCGGTGGCTATGGAGAGAGGGAGATTCCATTTTCTCCAGGGATGCCCTCCATCGTGGGCTATCCAATCTCCACTTGTCTGTCCTAATCACATACACATGCTAACAACACTAAATGGACTCAGTATGGAGGGGTTGGAATGATGTAAACACAGTACTCATTATGAGAGTGTCAGAAAAGTCACATTTAGAAGGCAAAAATAAATGCTAGGAAACTAAAGAAAAGGAAACCATCTGATCTAACACCTCACAAAGGAAATCTCTATATATACTGTGTGTGTGTGTGTGTGTGTGTGTAATAAACATATAAAATATTCAACGTCACAGTTATTAAGAGGCTGAAAATTTAAGGCACTGCACATCTATTAGAATGGCCTGACCCCAAACCCTGTTAACACCAAACACTAACAGGGCCATAGAGCAACAGAGACTCTCGTTCACTGCTGGTGGACGGCTAATGGTAAAGCTCCCCTTTGACCTTACAAAAGTAAGCACCATATTTACCACATGACCCAGCAACCATTCTTCTTGGTGTTTAATCGCATTCATTAGAATTTTATGTCCTCACAAAACTGTGCACCTAAATTTTTATTTGCATTCGGCTAAACAGAAGCAAGCCAGATGCCTTTTGGTAGGTAGTTGGATCAATCAACTGAAATAAATAGGCAATAAGTGATGGCAAAAAGAAACGAACTATCCATCCATGGAAAGATGTCGAAGGACCTTGAACACACACAACGAAGTGGGAGAAAATGCTCAGAAGGACCCATACACGGAATGGTCCCAACTCTATGATGTTCTCGACAAGATAAAACTCTGAAGTTTTATTAGCGGGATGGGGGATAACCATGCAAAGGGCTTTTAGGTTTGCAGAACTATTCTGCAGATGTCAAAGTGGTAGAATCATGTTGTTAGACATTTCTGGAATCCAGAAGGATGTACAAAAGCAGCAACAAGCCCAGGGGTAGAATATGTACTTGAGGTGATGATGTGTTAATACAGGCTCAACAAAAGTCCACCACTGATACACGAAAACTGTTCTTTCTGTTCGGTTTTGTTCTAAGCAGAACACTGTCCTTAAAAACAAACAAACAAACAAACAAACACCCAAGCACGGGTGAGACTTAGGTGCTTTAGATTATGTTCTCTTCTTCCCTCTCTACACCCGTGACTGAATCCCGACCAATTTTTGTATTTCATTCTTGATGTCCATTTTCCTATTTCCCTTTTAAAATCTGTCCATATGTTAGGAATGTCTGTTTCCTGTAATATGCCCACTAACAATCAGTTTCCAGTGAAAACACACTTCCTTGTTTCGTTCCCAGTAATCTTTAAGTTCTTGCTCAGTCTTTTCAAACTTCGGGTTTCCACCAGCCACTGGCTCAACTCTATTTAAATGGATCTGTTCTTTGTATGTTACCACATGGCTTCAGTATGCATTTTTCCAGTATTTTCCTGTTGCGGGAAATATTTAACAAAGAGCCCGGCATGTTCCCACGCTCACTATAGCGGCAAGGCAGCAACCAGCGGCTGGCAGAGCTCATGCCTGGCCCTATGTGACCCCAGCTCCTCGATCTGCCAGCCTACCCTCTTCCCAGCCCACCCCCCCCCCCCAATTACCAGGTAGAAACATGACTCTTAATGTTTAATTAGTTAGCCAATTAGATTTATATATATTATAATCACAGTCACAAGATACCAATACAGTAAAAGCCTTATTCCAATATTTCTAACCTTAGGAAACACACAGAAAAACATCATAAGCCATGGTTCATCTCCTCCTGCCCAGACCCTCTCTGTGTGCCTCTGCCCCTTCCTCTCCAATTCCTAGCTCCGCCCCCTTTTTCCTTGTCCAATCACAGACCTTCTATGCCCTGATGTAATGTTACAGGGAAGTTCCTGTAACATTTCCTACCAGGTATCATCTAGAGAATTTATAATGATGTCCCACATGGAATCTAATTAAAAAACAGATGGGTATTCCTTGAAACAACAATACACAGCTGCTTTGGTAAAACAATACCATACAAGATAGAGGCTATCTCTCCTGATTTCTCTTTGTACACAAAAAACCAAACCAAACCAGGGGTTAGAGATACTATTGTGTTGTTAATTATAAAGGTAATACTGCAAACGAGGTAAATCTGTGTTTTCACCAGCACTGTGTGTGAGGACCTACCCCAGATGTCTCCTGGAGTCCCCAGCCCCCCTGCAGCGGCAACAAGACATCAGGCCAAGCGGATTCACTTTCTCTTTCTTTCTTTCTTTCTTTCTTTCTTTCTTTCTTTCTTTCTTTCTTTCTTTCTTTCTTTCTTTCTTTCTTTCTTTCTTTCTTTCTTTCTTTCTTTCTTTCTTTCTTTCTTTCTTTCTTTTCTTTTCTTTCTCTTTCTTTCTTTCTTTCTTTCTTTCTTTCTTTCTTTCTTTCTTTCTTTCTTTCTTTCTTTCTTTCTTTCTTTCTTTCTTTCTTTCAGAGGCCCAGTGAATTAGACTAATTTCCTTGGCATCACACAGAATATGGTAACTTTTGAATGTTCCAAAGGATAGAAGTGTTTGAGAGCAACAAGGAGGGATTTGGGAAGGATCTGAAAAATCCATTATTAATTTTCTGTGAAGACACTCCAAAACTTGTAAAAACATATTCCTGGGTCAGAGGCAACAGTGGTGTCCTAAGCTGTTCAGAAGGTGAAAAGCAGAAGTTTGTGTTGGCGGCCATCTTTAGACCCCCATAAAGGAAAACACTCTTTGATTGGTGCGAAGACTGCTAGGCTTGTCAATTTAATCGTTTCTCCCCTCCCCCAGGAATTTGAGACAATGAAAACACACTGGCCTTCACTCACATATTATTTCTGGGTTTATTTTACTAATAAACTTACTATGATATCCAGACCATTTAACCTTTGACCTCCAGCATCCTGCTTTCATAAGATACAAGCAACATGGAAGGATATTTTGTTCAGTAAAATATCAGAGAGAAACACCACCACTGTCTACAGCTCAGCTGGGCTGACTGTCACTGTATGTCACTCCTTTTGTCTAATCATGGGTACCTTGCTGGCCAGTCCCAGAGCTAACCTGCCTATCATGTTGGCCTTAGACTTCTAGTCACCAGGACTTTGAGGTAGTAAACATATTTATTTAAATCAGTTTGTGATACAAGGCACAAGATGTGCTTACAGAGCACAAAAGTCTTCCTTTCTCTGAGATGTTTGGCCTCTGACCTTTCAGGACTGGTCAAACCAGGTGTGACTATTTCACACCTGTAAGTCACTATCATCTGGCT
Source organism: Apodemus sylvaticus (assembly GCF_947179515.1). Taxonomy (NCBI): domain Eukaryota; kingdom Metazoa; phylum Chordata; class Mammalia; order Rodentia; family Muridae; genus Apodemus; species Apodemus sylvaticus. The sequence goes on from NC_067489.1 coordinate 20,773,354, forward strand.
ACAGGAAGCTGCTACTCAGCTTAAAAAGAGGCGGCACTTATCTTGGCTGACACTTTTAGAGATTTCAGATCATGATAAGTTGGCATGGAGGATAGAGTGGTCTGTGGAGAGATGGACGGCACATCATGGGACGATACACAGTGTAGGAAACCACTCACCTCATGCCCAGGAATGAAAGAGGGAGGAAGAGACTGGTATCCTAGTGTCCCCTTCTCAGGTGTGCCTCCAGTGACGTGATGATGCTCCATCAGCATCCACCTTTACCACATCCACCTCCTTTCAAGAACCACAAGCTGGAGACCAATCCTAATACACAGGTCTTTGGGAAGGGTTCAAAACCCAAACGGTATCAAGCACTGTCTTTCAAGTCAACTGGTTGCTTTGAACTGCATTTTCTGGTCCATGTTAATCAAGCTTGCAGCTTTGCTTAAAACCTAGCTGTATTGGTTACTTCTCTGTTGCTGTGATAAGACACCATGACCAAGGCAGCTAATAGAAGGAAGAATTTATTTTGGCCTATGGTTTTAGAGGAACAAGTTCATAATGGTGGCATGGCGGCAGGCAACAGGCATGACAGCAGAAGGAAGACACATCTCAGCCATGAAAAAGAAGCAGAGAGATGATAGATAGGTAGATAGATAGATAGATAGATAGATAGATAGATAGATAGATAGATATTGACAGATAGATACATAGATGATAGATAGATAGATAGATAGATAGATAGATATTGACAGATAGATACATAGATGATAGATAGGTAGGTAGGTAGGTAGGTAGGTAGGTAGATAGATAGATATTGACAGATACATAGATGATAGGTAGGTAGGTAGATAGATAGATAGATAGATAGATAGATAGATAGATAGATAGATACTGGGCAGGACTGTGAAAGTCCCAGTGACATTTTCCCCCCTAGCAAGCCTGACCACCTCAACAAACAGTGTCACCACCTGGAGACCAAGTGTACAAATGTCTAAGCTGGTGGGGTCATTTTTTATTTAAACCACCACACTAGCAAAGACTTGTAGTGAAATTAAACATCAGGAAATGGATTACTGTATCACAGTCTAGTTTAGAGTTTCCCAGTCAACCATCATGGCGTGGCGTACATCCAGGTTCTGACCCCATAATTTAGCGCTCATTTCCCGCATGGCAGCACCTTCTGACTGCAAAGGTCCTGCCACCAGTTGGCATTTTGCTCCTCGAGTTTTCTGAGGAAGTTCCATATAATGGCTCTGAAAAAGACAAGGAAGGTATATCGTCCTCTCCTTGGGGGTCTTGGGCAGGTTTCCAGCATTGCCAAAATCAGTTAAAATTGCCATGACCTGTGTGAGCTGACTGAGACTGCGCGGGAATGAGAAGACAGACATGTGAACACACAGAGAAACTAGCGTCAGGTGGCTCGAGCCCTGTGATGGGGGAGCCACAGCGCCCTGGGAGCTCAGTGTGTTTATTTCACATTGAGGTGGGGCTATTGCATGGAGCTGAGTGAAGGCTCTGTGGCGTACGGTTGGCTCATGGTGCCAGGTAAAGCTCATATCTGTAGGTGCAGTCCTCAGTCCAAAAGAATATCGTGGGATAGGCAGATGCCATGGAGGTAGTCTGCAAACACTGTCAATATTCACACTTGGGCCCCTGAGGAAGCTTTGCCATGCCCCTGGGGCTGAGGCACACATTCGACCCAGAGTTTATCTACTCAAGGCTTCCTCTGCTCTTCACATAAAGTCACTGTTAGTGTTAATACTATACTCTTTTTATTCTTTTTTTCTCCTTTCTGGTGTGTGTGTGTGTGTGTGTGTGTGTGTGTGAGAGAGAGAGAGAGAGAGAGAGATTTGGGTGTATAGGAGACTGGAGTTTTATTCATCCCCAATCACTCCTCCACAGTGTTCACCGAGACAAGTACTCTCGTTTCAATCCAGAGTTCACCAATTCTCTGAAGGCTAGAATCACAGATGTGCTAACTGGCCCATCCCGTAACTTCGTGGGCTTCCGGGAATCAGTGTGTTCAGTACAGAAGGACGGTCAGGTCCCAATGAGGGAATCTTGTGCTCTGTTTCACACTGTAAAGATCTTATTAGGCCATGTCTGTACAGTAGAGCCAGCAGAGCACAGCGGATAAGTAGCAGATGGTCTAAAGACCTGACATATCTTAGGCATTCTTACCTTTTAGTCTTATATGTTGGGATGAAATCCAGCTCTACTGCTGGATGAAGCACAACTCTGAGATTATTTTGTTTTGTTTTTGTTTTTGTTTACAAAAAAACCCTCTTTTGTTGGGCGGTGGTGGTGCATACCTGTAATCCCAGCACTCTGGGAGGCAGAGGCAGGTGGATTTCTGAGTTCGAGGCCAGCCTGGTCTACAGAGTGAGCTCCAGGACAGCCAGGGCTATACAGAGAAACCCTGTCTCGAAAAAAAAAAAAAACAAATAAAAAAAACAAAACAAAGCAAAACAACAACAACAAAAACTCTTCAGGAGATCCCAGTGCACATTGATGCCAGTAGGTTATGTTTGGTTGCTTGTTTTGTTTCATTTAAATGTGCACAAGGACTATGGGGGAAAATGCAGGTTCTACTGCTGCACATGTGGGGCAGGCGTAAGACTCCGCACACCTAACAGTACCCAGCTGGGGCCAACGCTGGTCACGATGGCTTGAGTGCTACAGACCAGATGACAAGCCTCACCTCCCAGACACTTGAACGACCCTGTTTGCAGCAGTAGTGTGGAAGGTTTCTAGTCTGTGATGGAGTGTGGTCGAGGCAACATCTGTAACAGGAAATAGCTTTTGCTGAAAGACAGTTCAGTTTGGAGATGGTTTATACATTAGGGAAGTCTACGTGCTCCAGATAAATGGGACTCTGGACTTAATGACATTATTTAGAAACAGTTTAAATGAAAACGAGCAGTTGGTCCTGCATGCGCCTCTTCCTGGGTCCTGGAATGCCTCTGTTTAGTGTAACAGTGCTGATGTGGCCTCCTCGTGGCCCCTGAAAAGGGGCAGAGCTCTTTCTGCAGAAGAGAGCTCCCAGAGAACAGCAGGGAGGCTGTAAACAGTTTCCAGCTTCAGATTTTAATCTGTCAAGCGTGGATCCCGTAAAAACAAACCTCTCCCCAGTTTGGCCTCGAAGTCTGAGATATGGCAAATTCTTCACTGAGCACTTTTCCATGTCAGGAGGGGTGAGTGGGGAAAGGGGAGATGAGGCCAAAGCCGAGGCTGGCTGGCTACTGTCGGATCTTGGACAGGCAGGAAATGCTTACTTGCTTTGAGACTTCCTTTTAACAAAGATTTATCTTATTTTTTTAAGTGTGTGTGTGTTTGTATGTGTATACATGTGAATATATGTTTGTGTATGTGTATATGTGTCTGTTCACAGAGGCTAAAGGACTTGGGACACTAGAATCCCTGGAACTGGAGTTACAGGTGGCTGTAGGCTGCTCAGTGTGGGTGCTAGGAACCAAACTCAGGTTCTCTGCAAAGGCAGTGTTTGTTTGAATCATGGAAGCATCTCCTTAGCTCCTAAGGCTTCCTATTAGATTTTTACACATAGCCATATATTTGAACCAATCAGGAGATTCAGGTAAGACTTCTCTTTGGGTGCTCAGTAGATTAAGAATTTTCCCCTTGGGGATGGGGTCAGGACAAGTTCTATTTTAAATTTCTAATAAGTATCCACATTGTGAAGATGGTTTAATTTATTCTCCACATGTTTATAGAGAGACCTCACTAAGTGTACATGTTTTAGTGTTTTTGAGTGGCAGTAACAAAATAATACAAAACAGTGGCTTGTAGACAAGATGTCTTGTTCTTACAGTTCTAGAGTCTGGGAAGTCCAAGACCAAGTGCTCGCAGAATTAGTATCTGTGGTGGTGTCACTTCCTGGGCATGGATGGTCATTCTCGTGTGGTAGAAGAAGCCAAGGGCTACTCCAGGGTCTCTGTGAGGTAAACTAATCCCATTTATGAAGGCTCCAGTTCTCTGAACTCAATCACTTCCTAAAGTCTCTACCTCTGATACTCTCATAATGAGAACTAAGTGTCAATGCCTGAACTTTGACAGGATACAAACATTCAGATGACTGCCATGGGTCACTGTATTTAGCACAGGGGATAGATACCTCAGGGGACAAGATGCCAAGAATAAAAACTGTGATGGGTCTTTAGGCCATTTGCCACCCAAGCAACCTGACTCATGATCACCCAATGCCTGAATACTCATTTCTGCTTGAATTAACTGGTTCTATTTTTGCGTTTTAAAAATTGTTACATGAGCAGCAAACCTAGTTTCTCTAAAATTAAAAACTATTGTGAAATATCTTAAGCATAAAAATATTCAGAGTATGTGTATGATTTGTACATCAAAAGACTCATGTGTGTGAATTTTGCTGGGCTCCTATCTGGGAATGGCTTATTCATTCCAGATAGAATCCTGGTGACAGACTATGCTAATGATTTCAACAAAGTCTAGGTTCATGTACTAATGAGTTTATTCACAGTAAGCTTACAGGAGAATGGCCCTGGGGTCATGTTTTAGTTTAATAAATATTGCTTTGGTAAACTATTTTTACAAAAAGTAACTTATGGAGGAAATAATTTATCTTACAAGTCCAGGTACAGTTCATCATTGTAGGGAATCGACAGTCAGAGAGAGAATAAATGCACACATGCTTAATACTTAGCTGGCTTTCTTTACTCTTATATAATCCAGAGTCCCAGACCAGAGAATAGTGATAGCACTTTCAGACCGAGTCTTCCTCATTAACTAGAGCAATCAAGACATTCTCCCACAGATATGCCTATATACCATAACAATCTACACTGTCTCTCATTGAGACTCTCTTCTTAGGAGATTAGAGTTTATGTCAAGTTGATAAAACTAACCATCACAGGTTATTTATAGGAGCATGGTGACTCAGAGATAGCTATGTCCTGTATGGAAAATGACTCACAAGAACTGCATCTTTGAATCACTCACAACCTGAATCATTCACTCTCCAGCAGTTGCTACTGTTTACATAACTTGGGATGAGAGCTTTATGGATCTTGTAAATTTCAGGAACTTTTGAAACTTGTATATTGTTTATACACCCTACCTCTTAAAAGCTTCCCTCCAGGACTTAAGAGTCCTCCAGGAAGAACTGTTTTCAGTGAGAGGAATTAGTTAAACAGCAAGTCATATGTTGAAGTTTGGTCATTAGCATGTGGAATTACTGGAAAATGTTAGGACATTTCAGATAGGGGTATGAGGGAGGAATTTAGGTCATGGGGGGCACATGTTTGAAGGGACATTGAAATACTTGAATACTTCAGTTCCTCTTCTGCTACCCACTGCCATGATAGTATCAGCTTCCCTTTACCATGTGTTCCCCACAGCCTATGAGATGTTCTGCCACACAAGAGGCTCCCAAACAAAAGGGACTAGTGATCATTGGCTTAAACTTCTGAAACAATGAAAAGAAAACGTATGCATACACATACACACACACTCTGAAATTGTTTAAGTATCTATAAAGAGCAAAGAAAGCTGACTGAAACAACATCAATGTTCTTATCACTCCCATTTGCTAAATATTAATATTGTCCTATATTTATTTTAGCATTTGCTTTAAGAAGAGTTAAAATTATATGTGATGTAATTTTTCTTTTCTAAGGTTGTGTATTAATCAGGGTTCTTTAAAATAAAAGCTGATAGAATAAATATATGCATATGAATATGAATACATATATATATGTGATTTATTAGAGTGAGTCATACGCTGTGGTCTGGGTAGCCATCAGTCAATATTGGAATCCTAAAGAAGTAGGTTCTAACACCAGGAAAGGACTGCCGTCAGCAGCAGAATGGATAAACTTGTCAGCAAGAGTGAGGGCAGCCAGGCAAAATGCAAAAGCTCACGTCTTCCACATCCTATGACATGGGCTGCCACCAGATGGTTTGGCCCAGATTTTGGGTGGATCTTCCCACTTTAAATGACCAGTTCAAGAAATTTCCTTACAGTTGTGCCCAGCTGCTTTGTTATAATTTATTACAGATAGAGCCGAGTTAAGAAAAGATTAGCTATCACAAGTATATTTCTTGACACACAATCATATCTCCTTGTGTCTGCTTAATTTCCAAATGAAAGCAACAACTAGGCCATAATTCTGTCGAGTTAACTACCTCATATATAAGTACAAGGGCATTAAAGATTTTAGAAAAAAAATGACAATATCCCTTGAGGAATGCTTAGTCTTCTAGTGTCTTAAAATTTAAATGTGATAATAACCAATGGTATATGGTATTTATTCCAATCTATGTTATATTACATGATAAAGAAATATAGGGAAGAAAACACAAATGTCTGATTAATGCATATATACAAACCTATCTATTTATCTATCTATCTATCTTTCTATCTATCTATCTATCTATCTATCAGTATATATACAGATTCTTCACAAAATAAGACAAAAACACCAAGTAAATTATTTTTTAAAATTTATTTATTGTTATATCTAAGTACACTGCAGCTGTCTTCAGACACACCAGAAGAGGGTATCAGATTTCATTATGGATGGTTGTGAGCCACCATGTGATTGCTGGCACTTGAACTCAGGACCTTGGGAAGAGCAGTCAGTGCTCTTAACTGCTGAGCCATCTCTCCAGCACCCAACACCAAGTAAGTTATAATTCTTGTTTGTGCAGTTGGTCATGTGGCCTTAGCTGGTATTTATAACTACCGTCCACGGCTAGCCATTCTGTATTTTCTCTATCCTTAGGAAGTACGACAACAGACCTTGGTGTTCCCTAGAGGAGTGACTCTTAACTTTCATTCCTAAAGGATCTGGTCCTTTTGTCATCCTGCCTGGGTTGTTGTAGTTTCCCATTGATTTTTATCTCAGGACATGGTGGCATCAACATATGGCCTAAAGGATCTCTTGTACTCTAGACATCATCTTTTTTAACCCCATTGTGGAGAAGCAATCCAGGCTCCCCCTGGGAGTCTGGATCTATCAGTCCCTCTTAACACTATTATTTCTTTTTTTTTTTTATCTTTTTGGCTTAATGGCATCAGAAGCCCGATGTGTCCAGGGGAATCTGAGTTTCTAGTTCAATAAAATGTTTCTTTTGTCTCTGGTAGGAATGTTCTCAGTTGGAAACCAAAATTTCTAGGCCAGTAGAACTTAAGGTCTCAAGGGCAGGAAACAACACTTTCCCCAATGGGTCACTAGGGGTAATAGTGAGTAGAAATACTTTCACTTCCAGCCCTTGGTTCCTGGACCCATGAATCCTGGCTAAATGAGAAACTGTCACAGGGTCCCAGATCTTAGTAGGTCCCCAGATATTAGCACAACTAATACCATGATGTAACTGTCATCCAGGCTGTAAAACTCAGCATGTAAACTACACAACCTGCCAAAATTAAAACAAAGACCTAATTCATCAAAGTCCATACTTCTGGGAAAGTCTCTGAATGTACTAGCCTTGCCTTTTGGCTTCTGTAGCTCTGCTTCTGGCTAAGTGTTCTTGTTAACTGAAATATGTCAACCCAGGACATGGTATTTGTGTTTAAAAACTCACCCTGATAAAGGCTCAGGGCTACAGTGGTATCCAGAACACCCAGTGTAGTCTTTCTGGCCAGCTAATAAAGACTTTCTGTTGGTTTAAATCTATGTTTAAGTCTTCTCTGATAGACACCCCACAACAAAACCGTATCATATATTGAACATTGATTCAAAGCACATACTGCCCTCTGGAGAACCCTGCACCAGCCCTCCAGGCTACTGCCACATAACTGACACTGTATCTTCAAAAACAAATTCCATTACCATTGTATTAGGCCATCTGTTGCAGGGTAGTGGGCAGCATTGTAAGACTTATGGATTCTATCGGTGACCCAACTATAGCACCTCTCTGCCTGTGAAGGGAGTACCTTGGTCAGAAGCAACCTGTCCTAAATCTGGGCCACGCATTCTGGTGGTAACCCACGGAAAAAGACAAGCAGAAAGGTTTTCCCTTTTGATTTTCACTACAGCTTCAGGAATCTTCTGTGTAAAGTGGGCTTGAAATTTTTCATGATTGACAAACTACTTCTTCAACACAAATTTACTCATCATGGTTCTCCTTGAATTTAACAGAACTTGTACATTTGCAAGTCATTTGTAATTCAACAAATAGGCAGACTACTCCAGAGTATATTGGGCAACTTCTTAGAAACAACCATTCCTTTGGTTTGCACATGTGTGTGTGTGTGTGTGTGTGTGTGTTTCTTCTTCCTCTTCCGCCTCCTCCTCTATTTATTTATTTATCTATCTATTTATTTATTTATTTTGGTTTTTCAAGACAGGGTTTCTCTGTGTAGCCCTGGCTGTCCTGGAACTCACTATGTAGACCAGGCTGGTCTCAAACTCAGAAATCTGCCTGCCTCTGCCTCCCAAGTGCTGGGATTAAAGGCATGTGCCATTACTCCCCAGCTCTTCTTCTTCTTTTTAAACTTTTAAATTAGTTCATTGTGAATTTTATACCAAGTACCCAAATCCCCCTCATCTCCCCCCCCCATATCCCTCTCCACCTTTGCAGCCTCTCCCACCCCCCTCACCCCCCCCCAACCCCCCGCAACAGAGAAAAAAAAGTCTCATTGTAGAAGCTGTAATGTGTTACAGTGTGTCTCACAGCAGACCCTTTTGTCCTCACCTTGCTTGCAAAGGTTCATTGCAATGACACATTGGTCTAGTATGGGGCCTCTGGCTTCTGGCTTCTGCTACTTTATTAATTCTGGAACTTCATTAGGATGCCTCTTGGGTTTCCTGCTGTTGGCCTGTGTCACAAAGAACCTGTAGTTTTGGATCTGTAGGACTGTCCCTTCATGCCCTCTAGCAGTTCTTTGATGGGGCAGATATTGGGGCCTGAGTGGTATCTAAGACGGTCAGCCTGCCAGCTCTCTCACTGGCTCAACAGAAACCCCTGCTACCAGGCCTAGCTCTACCCTGGCACAGGGCCTGCTATCCTGAGTGTTACAGCTATTGAGGGACATGGCCAGATCTCTCACTCTCATGACCTGAGGGCCAGCTCTCCTGCCTGCCATTGGTGGCAAGGGTTGTGGGGTGGTGATGGTGGTGCCTGGGGTCTCTGAGTGGATTCACTTCAGAAACGGTCTTAGGAGTGCTATGCCCTGGTGGTATGTTACGGCACTGAGCAGGGACTATCTCAGGCATGGTTGCACCCCCCATGCCCTCAGGCCTGCACAGCATCTGCTTGGTGGTTATTTTAGGCTAGGTCTGTCTCCAAACCCTAAGGTGCGATTTTGGTGGTAATCTTGGGTTGGGTGTTCTCATGGCCTGCCTCAGTGGCCCCATTGCAAGTATTGTATTGTATTGTACTGTACTGTACTGTACTGTATGGGGCCTGTGCAGAACCAGACTGGTGGTTGTCTTAATCTAGCTCCCTGTCTGAGCCCCTGGCACCAGACTTTTTCCAGGGAATGTCAGGCTACTAATCATTCAGATGTTCACCGATCAGAACACTGAGCCTAGACAAAGCTTCTCTCCTCTCTGCCACCTGCTGTCACACGTGTGACACAGCAGCCACACCTGTATGCTTCTAAGTAGTGGAACAACCATTCTTAAGAGACTCAAAATAGCCGGGCAAATTGGATAATTGTCTTACTTAGAGATGAAAAAGACTGTACTCTTTGAATGAAAGACATCTTCAGGAAATCTAGACTATAATTGGAACTCCAATGTTTTAACAGTCTATGGTAACAAGTGAAGACAGTCAGGTCTTCAGGCAAATCTAGCCATGTGGCATCGCCGAGGCACCTGGCCCAGGGCACTGCAGCTGCCCTGGAAAGAAGTCATGGCTCCCCCCATTTTGTGTTTTAAAGCATCAGTAAAGGGTGTGTCCTCTGGGCCTTCCCATTGTGAAGGACTAGGTTTTATACAGTATACCAACTATAGCATTTCAGTTTCACTGAGCCTTAAAAGTTGATTCATCAACACTAAGCCAAGAGATAGCGGGCATCTCCCGCTTCTTTTCAGTAGACCATCTTACATGAGATGCTTCAACCAACCAATCAAATAAACTTTGACACATTGTTTTTCAAACAGTGAACTTCCATACTAAACTTAGACTCTCTACTCAGTGGGTCCATATTGATAAACTCAGCCTGATCCAGTTTCATGTCCCACCACTATCTTACACTCTTCAAATCCATTCCCACACATTCCCCAGACCCCTGCTAGAATGAATTAGCAAACCCATTACATTCTTTAGTTATATAGCATATCTTCTCATGGCCTACATTTTTTTTATCTCTTTTTAGCTTTAAATCTGGTTATAGGCCTAGAGGCCACCATTGGTGGGGACTGAGGGACATTAGTAATGTCCTGCCTGACATCTCCCTTAGGGAAAGGCATTGATGACTGGACAGACAATGGTGGATTAATTCCCCTAGGCAAAGGTAGAGAGGGCAATATTTCAGAGTGTGTGGGTAGAAATTCATCTTCTGTTAAGGGTGCAATGACTCCTTCCTCAGGTGAGGTGAACCCCCTCAGAATCTGAACATTCAAGGTCCTCAGCTTCACTAGGGTCCTCCCAAACATCTCCCTCCCAAGTTACCAAATCCCTTTCCTTACTTAATAGTGTCTTTACTATAACACTCTCTGAGGCTGGAACTAGAATTTTCATTGTAATGAGGGCTTTGGTTTGATTTTTCACAGCCTGAATTCTATGGTTGCTGGAGAGAAGATTCTCTTCCAGGACACACATAGAAATCATTTTATTTCTTATGTGAATTTGATGCTGGTTAAGTTTTCATTGAGCTCATACTTTTCCTTGGCTAGTTTATCTGGAGCTTCCAGAAGCAACCAGCCAGTGCCTTTAGTTTCATATTTATCTACAAACTGTCAAGAGTTTATATACAGCTCACTAAATTCCTTGTTCTCTGCAGTAAACCCCTTAAACTATTTGAACCTAGCTGGTCAGCGGTGGCTCACACCTTTAATCCCAGCACTTGGGAGGCAGAGGCAGATGGATTTCTGAGTTTGAGTCCAGCCTGGTCTACAGAGTGAGTTCCAGGACAACCAGGGCTACACAGAGAAACCCTGTCTCGAAAAACCAAATACACACACACACACACACACACACACACACACACGCATGCGCGCGCAGTCTATTATATAATATCACACATTCTGTGGAATGTGTGGTCAAACAGTGACTACCTCTGGAGAGAAAGGCCAAGAATCTGCTAGTTGCTCAGTCCACAAGACTGCACACCTCAGCAGCCTCATTCCGCTGCTGGAGTCCCAAAGAATTTCTATAGGGTTCAGCCATTGCTGGGATCCTGAGAATATGGTGGGTTCTAATACCAGTTGTCTTACTTAGGGTTTTACTTTTGTGAACAGACACCATGACCAAGGCAACTCTTATAAGGACATTTAATTGGCGTTGGCTTACAGGTTCAGTCCATTATCATCAAGGCGGGAAGCATGGCAGGGTCCAGGCACACATGGGGTTAGAAGAGCTGAGAGTTCCACCTTTTGTTCCAAAGGAATGAGAAGACTGGCTTCCCAGGCAGCTAGGAGGGTCTCAAAGCCCCCCTACAGTGACGCACTTCCTCCAACTAGGCCACACCCACCCAACAAGGCCACACCCACTCAGACAAGGCCACACCCACTCCAACAAAGCCACACCTCCTAATAGTGCCTTTCCTGGGCTCAGCACATTCAAACCACCCACACCAGTGAAGGGCTGCCTCAGCAGCAGGATAGATGAACTTGCAAACAAGTTGCGTGAGCTCGACCGGACAGAAAACAAAGGCGTTCTTTTTGTTCAGGTTCTTTTATGTCCACAGAAGGTGTGGCCCAGATTTAGGGTGGGTCTTCCCACCCCAAATGATCCAATCAAGAAAATCCCTTATGGGCTTAGGCTTTAGTAGAACCAGATGTAGTCGAGTTGACAAGCAAGATTCGTCATCACAGGCTATTTTCATTATTTGAGGCTCTTTGCATTTCCATATAAATTATACAATATAATTATCCAGCGAATTTTTAAACAAAATTTCTATTTTTAGACATTTTTCCTCAATAAATTTTCTGTGGCCTTTCGTGCTATAACAACCACTAATCTCTGAGTATTTATGCACATTGTTTTTAAGTACTGGAAATTGAACTCGGGGCCTCAGGCATGCTAAGCATACTCTATTCTACTGAACAGGACCCTAAGCCGCAACATGTGTGCTTCACTCTCTGAATCTGCTGCCTTCCTTGAGTAAGTCCAATGGGTGGGGACTTTTGGAGACTGAAGCAAGATGACACTTGAGTCCAGTAGTTCAAGATCAGCCTGGCCACCTAGGAAGATTCATTTAAAAAGCTTTCCCTTTTCTCCGTTCTTTGGGAACACTGCTAATATCAGTATAGCTGGAGTCTTTTCTATATTTAGAAAGCATGTATTCAACATGTGAACATATATATGTATATATACATACACATATGTATGTATATATACATATATATGTTTACCTAAGTGTGACCATGTGATATTTACTTCTTTGTAGCTGGATTTTCATTCAAATTTATTTGAACATCTTTCCTTAAAAATATACAAGATTATAACTCATTATCATAACTAGTTGGTAATTATCCATCCAGGTGAGAGATATCAGGCAGCTGGCCTGGCTTTCTCTGACTGATGGATATTTAGATTGGTTCTAGGTTTTTGTTAGCACAAATATTTTGTTCATTTTCCCCTGATTAGTCTTAGAATATTGACTTCTAATTTAAATAGAGGAGGTGCCTTTTACCTGTAGAGTAATTTAGAGGAAGCTTGTCATCTTTGTTAGTTTTGAGCCTCTGCATCTAAATTGTATCCATTCATTTAAGTTAAATTAAGTTAATTAAATTGCTTTACAATTCTTTTCAAATTTAAAAATGCATTCTTTGAGATTTGATTTCATCTTTATTTAGAGTTTAGAAAGACATTTTTGTTACATTTTCAGACTGATTTTCCTCTAATAAGTGGATGAACAACTTATTGGTTTTGTGTATTAACTCATTTTTACTTTCTGAATTAGTACTTACAAGAAATTTAGCTATTCCTATTGTCTCATAAGATAATAACACCTATATAAATTGCTTACCTATTCTCTGACAGCCATCTTTGCTTTTATATAGGAAAAGTACAAGTCATAGCACAGTGGTTAGTGTACCTTGAGTGCAGACCTGTGATAGTCTTACCTATTTGCCTTCGTTCTCTTGAAGCCCTGGGTCATTCTGAGTTAATAGTGGTTGGATAATAATATGTTAATAATGGGCATATTGCTTGTGACTGTTCTGGCTAGTGACAAACAACAGCACCAAATTGTTTCAAAAAGCTATACATCTTATATATTAATAACTGTTAGGTCAGAATAACTTTAAACTTACAAGAAGTTGAGAAGATAGTGTGGCTTTGTGTCTGGGATGTACCCCCAAAGACCTGTGTGTTAAAGGTCTGCTTCCTTGTTGCTGTCAACTGAAGATCTTTGCCCTCTGCTGTGCTGTTTTGAGTTATAATGAAGGAAAGGAGTGAAGTGATCACAAGGGAGTTAAACTGAACCTTTTTTCCTTTAAGTTGATTTTCTCAGGCACTTTATCATACCCATGGAAAGTAACAAATAGAGATTTCCTGTGCCAGGCATGCCCAGTCTCTTCCATTGTTAACATTGTAACCACCAAAATCCCCAACCCTAAAACCAGCACCACACAGTCCCATTGATTGAACTTTAGGCTTTCTTTGAACTCTTCTGTCTTCGCAACTAATATCTTTTCTGTGTTTCAGTATATTTCATATATCATTAAGTTTCCTGTCTGTCATAGCTTATTTTCCTATTTTTGAAGGTGTGTTGGTTGAGTATGTTGTAGAATTTCCCTCATTTGGATTAGTCTCATATTTTCTCACAAACAGATCATGGGTGTTGGTTCTGGGGAAGAGTGTTGAGGTTTGGTCTATTGCTATGTCTTGTAATGCTAAACTCTATACCCGAAGGTTTAGGCCTATGAGTGACTTCTCACGCTCAAGAGCTTTTGTTCTGCAAACGTTGTTCCTTAATGTAAAACTATTGGTTAAATAAAATTGGCTACAGCCAATTACTGGAGGGATTGGATGTAGGGGGGTTAGGAGTGACCTGACTGAAGGAAGAAAAGCCGGGAGGAAGGAGAAGGAGGAGGAAGCCACCATGAGGGGAGATGGACTGTGAGCACATGGGCAGGAGAAACAGCAAGTGTCTGGGCCACACCACTGGGGAGGTAGCTAGGCCCTCAGTTAGAAGAGTAGATCAGGGGTTATACCACAGTTAGTGTTAAAGACAAACAAAATAACCGTAGTCTGAGTCTCGTTTATTTGTAAGCTAGTCAGGGCTAAGCTTAAATTGTTCGTACTACAGAAGACTGCAGTGTAATTTTCTGTACCTTCACATCATGTTTGGGGTCATCCATATCAACCTTTGCCACCTGGCCACAGGTTTCTGCTCTGTAGAGTTACTTTCCCACACCCTGCTCACAGCCTGTGCATGCTGGGTCAGCTCTCTACCACTGACTTAACAGTCCCAGGCTTTCTCCTGCAGCAAGCCATGAAGTCCAGCAGATACTGAATTGTGAATCTGCGGCTCATGCTGTTAAATGATAGCCTTACGTATCATGCACATACAGATAGTGTAACATCTATACTTGGCTTGATACGGATGTTTTAAAACAGTGTTAGAGACGTATCAAACGAAGTGTGCTCTGTGTGGGCCTGGGGCTAAAGCTTTCTTTGGAGAAATATGTTGAGAGATTTTGAGTCTTGTTTACTTTTCAGAGGAGACTCAGAAGGAGCAGGAAATGTGTTTTGGTTTAAATACATTTAAGTGTCGCAGCAATGAAGAGTTTGTGTAGGGATGAGTAATACGCTCACTTGCTTATGCAACTCGACAAACCCTGGCTTGTGATGTATAGTCCTTCTCCGAGGAAGATACACAAATGGTCAGTTAGCACACACACAGATTGCTCGACATCAGTAACCAGTGGGAAATACAAACAAAGCCGCGATGGGGTACTGCACTTTTAAAGTAGCAAGGGTATAAAAAAAAATTAAGTAAAATAAAAGGCAGCCAGAGTCACTGAGGACAGGAGCTGAGGGGGACGGACAGGGGGAAGGGGGAGGGAGGCACTTGTGATTGCTATGCTCTTCGTGGGAGGGGAAATGGTGCCTTCTTAGAAAAGGTCTGTAGGCTCTTCAGAAAGTTAAACACAGAGTTACCACACAATTCAGGCTTTCTACTGTGATGCACATGAAGACACACAGGCACGCCACAGGTTGCATGAAGATGTTCGTTGTAGCACTGTTCAAAAGAGACGAAACGGGCTTACCTGCCAGAATGCCATCAATGAATGAAGGGGCGATTTCAGAATGGGACGACTATGCCATAGATTGATATCTGACAATAAAACAGGGTAAAGAGCAGCTACACCTCAAAAATATTCCAAATTAAAGAAATTATGACAAAGAATCACATAGACTGTGGTTTCGCTATATAAAATGTAGCGGAATAAGCAGTGCAATAAATGCCCATCTATATGGAGAACATAGATTGGTGGTTGTAAGCTCTGGAGAGATGATCAGCAGGCAAGAATACCTGCTGCTCTTGCAGAGGACCTGGGCTCAGTTCCCAGGACCTATATGGTGCCTCAAAGCCCTGTATAACTCCAGTTCTTGGGAATCCGATGCCCTCTCCTGGCCTCCACACCCATGAGTGCATATACATATATGCAGGCAAACACTCACACACATCAAATCTAAAAAATATTTTAAAAAAGGAAACAGTTGAAACTCTGTGAACTGCCATAGAAGAACATAGAAGTCTTTGGACATAGGAGATCTGTGCCACTGGTGCCCCTGGGCACCAGAGACCGGATGAGGAGTTCTTGATGGTTGGCTGTGGTCTAGATATGGTCTTAGCAAAGACAATTACTTGGTGATATCCAGTTGAAACTTAAGGGTGTGTTGTGCTTGTTTGATTTTTTTTTTGTTTTTGTTTCAAGACTTCTCATTAGTTACCAGGTTATAATATTTTACAACATGCAATCTCAGATTAAGTACCTGTGATCTAAAGAATACAGAACAAGGAAAACTTTAAAACCTAAAACAGTCTGGAAAGTTATGCATCTGCTTGTTCTTTTCCTTAGCCTATGTTTTGTAATTAGAAAATAAAAGCAATGCTGACAGGAGCCTAATATAGCTGTTTCCTGAGAGGCTCTGTCAGTACCTGACAATACAGAGGTGGATGCTCTGAACCAACTAATGGACGTAGCATAGAGTCCCCAATGGAGGAGCTAGAGAAAGGACCCAAGGAGCTGAAGGAGCTTGCAGTCCCATAGGAGGAACAACAATATGAACCAACCAGTACCCCAGAGCTCCCAGGGACTAAACCACAAACCAAAGAGTACACATGGAGGGACCCATGGCTCCAGCCACATGTGTAGCAGAGGATGGCCTGTAGGACATCAATGGGAGGAAAGGCCCTTGGTCCTGTGAAGGCTTGATGCCCCAGTGTAGGGGAATGCCAGGACAGGGAAGCAGGAGTTTGTGGGTTGGTAAGCAGGGATATGGGGGATGGGATGGGGGTTTTAGGAAGGGATACTAGGAGAGGGGATAACATTTGAAATGCAAATAAAGAAAATAATCTAATTTAAAAAAAGAAAAGAAAAGCAAGAGCTGGGTGGAGCAGACAACAAACGTGGAGTGTGGGCATGTGGAGAGGAAGGAATGATGTGTCTCAGCTAGAGAGGAACAGGAGACTTCTTGAAGAAACAGACAGCGTTAAGTCTCAGCCCAGCCTCCTGCATAAACAAGCTGACTTCTGGCTTGTCTCAGCCGTGGTAGATGCCACCTGCAGCAGCCCGCCCAGCTCCTGCAAACACATCCTTTGGGCCAGTCCTGGTTGGGATATGCATTCTCAAGTTTTCCTTGGACTACTGCAAATTCACATGAGTCAAGCCATTTCAAAGGTTTAGCTCCCTCTGGTACCTACCTGGCTGGTATTAAAGGCACAGGGCTGGGAAAATCCTTAAGTCCTCTCTAGAAACCGGTAAGTGTATCATGAAAAACAGTGTTCCAGAATTAGGACAATAGCAGCAGCAGCAGCAGCAGCAGCAGCAGCAGCAGCAGCAGCAGCAGCAGTAGCAAAAGAAAAAAGAAAAAAGGAAAAAGAAAAAAGAAAAAAGAAAAAGAAAAAGAAAATTTTAAACAAAGAAACAGCCTGGAGAGATGGCTCAGTGGTTAAGAGCACTGACTGCTCTTCTAGAGGTCCTGAGTTCAACTCCCAGGTCTCACAATCATCTGTAATGGGATCTGATGCCCTCTTCTGGTGTGTCTGAAGACAGCTATAGTGTACCCATATATATATATATAAATATATTTTTGCATCCACCACAGAGGTCTGGCGTTCCTTCCACAGTCTGATTTAAAAAGGGTTATAGTGAGCCCTGAAGGCAGAGGTCCTCAACCTGTGGCTTGTAACTCCTTTGGGGCTCAAATGACCCTTTCACAGGGTTGCATATCAGATATCCTGCATATAGATATTTACATTACTACTCACGGGCTGGAGAGATGGCTCAGCCTTTAAAGGCTAGGCTCACAACCAAAAATGCATTACTATTCATAACGGTAGCAAAATTATAGTTATGAAGTAGCAACAGAAGTGATTTTGTGGTTGGGAGTCACCACAACACGAGGTATGAGCGGGTCGCAGCATTAGGAAGGTTGAGGACCGCTGTCTGAAGGGCTTGGTGGTTCTGGTTAGAATACATACAAGAGCTTAGGCAGCCATGTTGGACTGTGGCGTGGAAGTCACGTATGACACACAGCTGAGTGAGAAAATAGGGAGCCTGAATGAATGCAATATAGGTATTGAATGCAGGTAGGAAACAGACTGCTCAGACATACCAGCATCACTACAGCCACTGTATCCAGCGGTACTTGAGGCTTATAGCTTTGCCTTTTCAGTTTAGTATATCATCTTTAATTCTGTGTGTATGTGTGTGTGTCTGTGTGTGTGTGTTTATGTGTATGTAAGTGTAATGCCTGCAGAGGCCAGGCACCTTGGATCTCCTGTAGCAGGACTTCTAGGTGTTAGGAGCTGTGCAACACCAGTGCTGTAAACTTTATAAAGAAAGAGGTTGATTTTGAGCTGCAATTCTCTGGAGGTTTGGGCCGAGGGGGCTGTATTTGATAAGAGCTTATTATAGCTCTTGTGTGTCAAGGGAGCCATTGTGTGAGTGTCTGAGTATGTTTCCTCCTCCTCTTACAAAGTCAGCAGGATTTGATCATGGGACATACATCCTCATGACCTATCAAATCCTATCTAATTCCCATACACCATAATTAGGTTAATTTACTATTCTCTCAGTCTCTCACAATGAGCATTAAGTTTCAGTCAGGAGGTCTTGGTAGACATAGTCAACCAGTATCCAAACCAGAACAGAATTTGAGGGGATGGGTATGTTAATCAACTTTTTAAAATTATTCTACATTATATTAATAAACCATAGCATAGCATTATTTGTTTTCCTATAAATACATATGACTGAATATAAACTGCTAAGTCACAGGTTTTTTTTTTAAAATATAATGTACATCCTTTAACTCTAGACAGTTCATTGATATTTTAACCTGTGTCTGTGGGATTAGGGTCCTTTAGCCATCCCCAGGTTACTGCCGCCTCCATTTCTATCTTTGTCCAGTTGGCTACCCTGGGCAACCAAGTTTAATCTGCAAGTTCTTGGTAGAACCTTGAAAGATTAGATTCTAAACTTGTCTGTTGAGTATCGGTTGTTTCCAGACTTGGATTACTCCCTGAGGCCAGTCTCCTCTTCTGAGGAATGGAAGACATTGATGTTTCAGCTTCCATTCTAAATGCAGCCTCCCTTGTCTGGTCACTCATTGACAAACTTTCAGTCTTGAAAGTTCTGTCTCTGCCTTGTGAAGAACCTCAGGCCACCACCGATGGGCTTCAGTGAGCTCTGCAAAAGATCAACTTTTGTCACTGTATCTGTCTTAGGCAGGGTTTCTATTCCTGCACAAAACATCATGGCCAAGAAGCAATTTGGGGTGGAAAGGGTTTATTCAGCTTACACTTCCACACTGCTGTTCATCACCAAAGGAAGTCAGGACTGGAACTCAAGCAGGTCAGGAAGCAGGAGCTGATGCAGAGGCCATGGAGGAATGTTTCTTACTGGCTTGCTTCCCCTGGCTTGCTCAGCTTGCTTTCTTATAGAACCCAAGAATACCAGCCCAGGAATGGCACCACCCACAAGGGCCCTTCCCCCTTGATCACTCATTGAGAAAATGCCTTACAGCTGAATCTCATGGAGGCATTTCCTTGCCTGAAGCTCCTTTCTCTGTGATAACTCCAGCTTGTGCCAAGTTGACACACAAAACCAGCCAGTACAGTAACAAATACCTGTGACAACAAAGTTACAAGGAAGAAAGGTTTGTTTTGGCTGACACTTTTGGACCTTTCAAGCCTCCTTACCTCAGGGCCGGATTGGAGGCAGCACAGCATGATAATCACATTCAGAACCACTTAGCTCACATCTGGGAGAAAAGGAGAGGGAGAGGAAGGGGGTGGGGACCCACTGTGCCCTTCAAGAATGTCACCCCTCCGGTGAAAAGAATAAGTACTACTAGACCTCCCTTTTTACAGGTTTCTCCACCTCCCAGCATCACCAAATTATGGTCCTAGCTTTTGATTTGAGCTTTTGGGGGCCACTTGAGACTCAAACTAAAGCAGATATGCTTGAGCAGGGGAGCGAGCTGTCTGCTGACTTCGTAGCAATCAACGTTTTCTTTGGTGTCACAGACTTGGAAAGAATAGAAGTAAAGTCTGGCTGACACTTCTGTCGTACTCAGTGCTCAGGGGTCCAGGCTGAGACCCCCTCTGGTGTAACGGAAGCCGTGGGTTGGTGGATGTTATTCTCTCCACCGTCTAGAAGGAAGGGGTGGCCCTTCTAAGCCGTTCTTGTCTTTTCCCAGACCCCTGCTTGCCCTGCAGCAGATCTGCTGCGTGGAAGGTTCAGAACGGGACTCTAGCATCAGATCCAGCTTCTGCAGTGTCTCAAGGCTGCTACCACACAAAGATGACAAACATGTCAGCTTAAACGATGCAGTCTGGAAAGAAGCAGCATCCCCTGCTTTCCCGATGCGTGGAAAGATGCAGCTGGCATTCACAGCAGCCTTCCACTGCTCCTTCTGTTATCGGAGCAGTGCTTTGCTCCGCGGACCAATACACAGCGTTTATGCCTTTCTCTCTGTGTGCTCTGTGTGCTTCCTCCTACGGATGGCTTGACAAGGCTTGAGGATGGTGTCAGAGGTCCTGGGTTTCAATGATGTATTAATTACTTTTCTATTTCAGTGATAAAAGTACCATGGTCAAAGGACCTTATAAAAGAAAGGGGCTTTGGGGGCTTACAGATCCAGAGGGTGGGACAGGGCAGGCACGGTAGCTGGAGCAGCAAGCTTAGAGCTCACATCCTGAACTGTAAGCGCAACAGGCAGAACAAACTCAAAGGGGCGCGTAGTCTTTAAACTTTCAAAGCCATGTTCTGGGTCAGACTTCCTCCATCAAGGGCACGCCTCCTAAATCTCCCCCTAAGTGGCATTAGCTGGGGACCAGGAGTTCAAAAGCGCAAGTCTATGAGGAACGAACATTCTCATTCAGACCACTGCCTGGATGAGAAGGGAAAGTTTTTGCAGTCTGCACCGAAGGTGGAGATGCGATATTCACTCCAGACCTCGGTAGACACCGGAAGTGGAGACGGAACTAAGGGAGAAGCGGCGGAGAGAGGCTCTCCCTATTTCAAAGTTGGACACACCAAGAGCCGTGTTATAGCTTGAAATGAAAGCATGCCAGACTTTCTGGCCGGAATTTTTTCTTTCTCAGAGACTGTCTTGCATTTATATTAAATAAATGTTGGGAAGGCGGGGAGGGAAGGCTTTCTTTCTACCATATCTTCAGTAACTCTGGGGTGAGTAAAATATACCCCAGGGCTTGGATTTTCGGACACCGTTCCGTGGCTTTCTTAGTAGGATTTTTCTTTTTTTGAGAACCTTCCAGAAAACATGTGTGAGAGGTTGTGCATCTGCTTATCTCGGCGAGGAGCATCTATTTCCCTTCACTGATTTTGAGAGCTGTTATCTGAAAGCTGTCTAGACTTCAGATTCCAACTGGGCCAAGGAGACTGTGAATAAAATATGTTTCACAGTGTGGGGGTAGGAGCGGACGCCATGAAATATTCCTTTTGTTGACCTCTGGGTCAGACTCCCTGCATAGTCAGCTTGAGGCCCCACAACTTGGGGAATGGGATTTGTCAGTGTCTAAGCCATGTCCCATCAGTAGGAGCCTGTATATTGCTTGGCTCGCACAAAGTGCTTTTGCAATAAACTTTTTCCATTTGGGT
This sequence comes from Apodemus sylvaticus, assembly GCF_947179515.1. Lineage (NCBI taxonomy): Eukaryota > Metazoa > Chordata > Mammalia > Rodentia > Muridae > Apodemus > Apodemus sylvaticus. Next base: position 20,794,806 of record NC_067489.1, read on the forward strand.
GAAAAGAGAGAAGGAACGGCCTTTAATCTTGCCTTGTGTATCTGTGGTTGGCTGGGGTGATTGCTCCCAACTGCTTTGAGATCATCTTGGTGGGATGGCGGGAGGAGGAGCCCCGACTTTCTTTTCTTTTAAAGAAAAAAAAAAGTCTTTTATCCCAAGCTCATCATTCTAGCATCCAGCCAAAACCACATTTTTTTCCAGTTTATTAAACATGTTGCCTCTTAGATCTTACAGAAAAATCAATTTCCTTTCTGTAGGGGACAAGCCTATTGTCTTGTGATTTTTTTTTTTCCATGTTGATTTTCTGCTGTCTTCAAAGGGCAACCCCAGTTCTCCAGCTGCAGTACAAAGCTACTAATTGGAGGAGAAAGGCGTTATCCCTTTCTGTGCTGCCCTTCTGGGATGGGGGACCACAGCTGGCTCTCCATCACTGAGCGGCAGTGCTCCACCTCGCTAGGCAGCTTTGTCTTGGGGAACACATTGACCACCAAGATTCAGTGCTCCATAGGATGTTCCGTAAGGTCTCTAGTTCTCAGTGAGCTCCTGGGGCATCTGTGATGAACATTGCCGTGACCTCAATGTCCCATAATCTCCATTGAGAAAAGAATTCACTTTGCCTCCCACCAAAGACCACATCAAGTGTCCCCCAATTAATTCAGTTTCTTTACCTTGGGGAATTAGGTGGGGTCTCTATGTTTTAGTGTCTCAGGAAGAAACCCTGAGTGAAATGCGTTTATGGGATGTGCATTAAACGTGGGTGGTGTTAGCTTTGTATGGCTGTGATAATTCCCAAGGCAATCAACTTAAAGGGAGGAAAGAAAGTTCCCTCCACAAAGAATGCTGGTCAGTAGTGGCTTCTAGCTGGACACCGGCTCCATTTCTCCCTGCTAAAGGACATCTATACGGAGTGCATTTAGCCATGGGGCCTAACCATTTGGTTTTGGAGGCTGACTGATAACACAGGCAATAGACAATAATGTGTGGGGAGATCTTTGGGATCCAACTATACTGAGTCGTTGAGAGGATGGAACCTCAAGAAAATGCCCGTAGGCGAGCCTGTAGGGCATTTTCTTAATGATGATGGTGGAAGGACCAGTCCATTGTGACTGGTGGTCCTGAGTTCTATAAAAAAAAAAATTAGGCTGAGCAAGTCATGGTAAGCAAGGCAGAAAGCAGCATCCTCCATGGCCTCTGCACCAGCTCTTGCCTCCAGGTTCCTGCCCTGTTTGAATTCCTGTGCTCTCTTCCTTCAATGATGAGCAGTGCTGTGGAAGTGTAAGCCACACAAACCTTTTCCTCCTGCCAGTTTCTTTGGTCATAGGGTGTTTCATCACAGCAACAGCAACCTTAACTAAGGCACAGCCCATTACTGGTCCTGGGGATATTACTTGGTACCATGATGTCTAGTTGAGCAGTGTTCTACTCTTCCATGGTGACTGACTCCGTTTAAATTCCTTTTATATACGAATAAGTCTTTGGAAGCTTCAACAGAAGTTGTTTTCAACTTCTATTTAACAGGCCTTTACAGTTAGTTATCCTTTCCCGTATCCATATCCCTCCCCTCCCCCTCCCATTTCACCCCATCAGTCTATCTTCTCTTCTTTCCTATCATACAATAAATCCTATTTCTCCTTCTCTGGAAGACCCTCCCCTCCCCCATTCCTCACTAGATATCTAACCTTTATGGTTATTCTAGATAAAATAAACATATCTAAAACTTAAAAGCTAACATCCACATATCTACAAAAATGTAATATTTGTCTTTCCGGGTGTGGGTTACATTACTGAGGGCGGTCATTTATTGCTTCACTCATTTGCTGGAAGGTTTAATATTTTTTCTTAACAGCTGAATATTCCTCCAGTGTCTAAAAGCATCACATCCTCATTATCCATCCATTATTTGTTGGGCATCTAGGATGTTTCCAATGTCTGACTATTATGAATAGAACAGCAACGAACGTGGATGAACAAGTCTTTCTGAAGCAGAATGTAGAGTCCTTTGGGTATATGCCCACAAGTGGTGTAGCTGGATCTTGTACTAAATCACTTTTCAGCTTCTCGAGAAACGCTCGCACTAATTTCCATAGTTGTTACAGCAGTTTGCACTCCCACAAACCATGGATAAGTGTTGTCCTTTCTCCACATCCTCGCCACCATGAGCTGTCCTTTGTTTTATGATGAAACCTCTGAAGTAGTTGCATTTCCCTGCTGGCAAGGATACTGAGCATTATAGAAGAGTTTCTGAACCTTTATGTCTCATCTTTTGGGAATCCTGTTTCATTCTGTACCCCATTTTTAACTGGCATCTTTGTTTCCTTGATGTTAATTTTTCTTTCGTTCTTTGCATATTTGGGATACCAACCCCTGGTTAGTTGCATGAATGGCAAAAATGTTCCCATTCTTTGGGCTGCCACTTCTCTCAGACGGTGTTGTCCTTTGCTGTGCAGAAGCGTTTGGTTTTGTGGAGTGTCACTTATTAATTGTTGGTCCCAATACTCGCACTATCGGGGTCCTATTCAGAAAGTCTTCTTCCGTGCCAGTGGGTTCACGCCTGTTCCATACTTTCCTATGAGACTCAGGGAATCTAGTCTTATGTTAAGGTTCTTGATCAGTTTGGAGCTGAGTGTTGTGCAGTGTGGTAGATATAGGTCTATTTGCACTCTTCTACACACAGTCCTGTAGTGTGACCAGCACTGTTTGTTGAAGATGCAGTCTTCTCTCCAGTGTGCATTTTTTAGTTTCAGTTTTTGAAACTCAGGTGTCCATATATGTGGGGATTTAAATCTTGGCCTTTATTTCATTCGATTCTTTGGATCAACGTGTCTGTTTTTATGCCCACACTATGCTGCTTATGGCTACATCTCTCTAGTACAATTTGAAATCGTGGATGGTATTACCTCCAGCAGTTCTTTTATTAGTCGTGATTGATTTTGCTATCCTGGTTTTTTTTTTATGTTTCCATATAAAGTTAAAGATTTTTCTCTAATTTCTGCAGAGAATTGTATTGAAATTTTGATGAGGATTGCATTGAATTTGTAGATTGTTGTTGGTAAGATGTCCATTTTCACAATGCCCACCCTGTTGATCCACAAACATAAGTGATGTTTTTAATCTCCTGATTTTCTTTTCTTCAATGTGTTAAAGTGTTTTACTATACAGTTCTTTCATTTTCTTGGTTAGAGTTACTCCAAGATATTATTTCTGAGGTCACTGCAAAAGATATTTCCTTTGTTTCTTTCTTGGCATGTTTGTAATTTCTGTGTAGGGAAGCTACTGTCCCCTCTCCTTGCCCCCTGCCCCCTGCCTCCTGCCCCCTGCCTTCATGCTGAGGCATGTACCTCCACAACCAGTTTTAAGCTTTTCTTTAATTCCTTTTCACAAGTTGGAAGCTTAGCTGGGTGGGGTCTTGCTCTGAGGTCACCACTCCCTTTATTCCCCTTAATATCGGGATTTTCTTTAATCTGTTTATCCCCTGGAATACAGCACTTAGCTTTATTCCACTTCCTGGTGCCCCTGTTTTCCTCACATTGTACATTTTATAACAAGGATGTTTAGCTTGCTGCTTTTCATTATAGATCTACATAAGTATGGCTACTAATAACCAAGCAACACAGTCAATACTAAGCTGTCTGGAAATTTCCTCTGCCAAAGCTATTAATCCAAACCACTTTAATTTAGCCTCAGGCAGATATTTTTTGGACAAGGGCAGAAAGCAGCCACATTCTTCAAAATATCACAAGAAGCTGGGCTACACACTAACATTCTCCTCTGAAACCTCTTGAGTCAGGCTCCCAAGGTTCATATCACCCTCAGCACCACATTCCTACTAGGATGGCCCATTAAGCCGAGCTTAAAGCGTCCAACTGCTTTTCTAACCTATAGTCCCAAAGCCCACATTCCCACAAACTAAAGCATGCTTAGGCCTATCACAGCAATATCTCGGTTCCTGGTACCAACGTCTGTCTTAGAATTTTTATTGCTATGGAAAGACACAGTGGCTATGGCAACTCTTATAAAGGACAGCATTTGATGGGCATGGGCTTACAGTTCCGAGGTTTAGTCTATTATCATTATGGTGGGAGCATGGCAGGACTCAGGCAGCATGGTGCTGGAGAGGAAGACAGGAGCTTTATTTACATTTTGATCTGCAGCCAGCAGGTAGAGCCTGGAGCACACTTCCTCCAACCATATGCCCTCTACTCCAAAAAAGCAAACTCCCTAGAAGTACTGCTTCCTATGGACCTATGAGGGCCATTTTTACTCAAACCACCACAGAGGTATTCTTAAATTAGATTTGCAAGTATTTTATTGAGAATTTTTGCCTGCGTGTACATAAGAATTATTGGTCTTAATTTTTTTTTTTTGAGCTTTGTGTGGTTTTGCTATCAGGATAATAGGAGTTTATAAAACAAACTTGGTAAAGTTTCTTCTGTTTCTATTTCATGGAATAATGTGAGGGCTGTTGACATTATCACTTTTTTGTTTGTTTGTTTGTTTTGAGACAGGATTTCTCTGTGTAGCCCTGGCTGTCCTGGAACTCATTTTGCAGACCAGGCTGGCCTCGAACTCAGAAATCCACCTGCCTCTGCCTCCCAAGTGCTGGGACTAAAGGCGTGCACCACCACCACCCAGCTGTCATTATCACTTCTTGAAGGGCAGTAGAATTCTATGTTTTATCCATCTGGCCATGGGCTTTTCTTTTGTGAATGATTAGGACATTTTAAATTAATGTTTCTATTTAACTAGGAGTAATAGGTCTGCTTAGAATGTTTACTGCATTTGGTAGGTCATACATATCAAGAAATTCACCCATTTTTTTTTTTTAGATTTTCCAAATTGGAGAAATATAGAATTTTTAAAAATGCCTTTATGATTCTCTAAATTTCCTTGAAATCTATTTTAATACCTCCCTTTTCATTTCTAATTTTATTGATTTAGACCCTTTCTTTTAATTAATGTGGCTTCTAATTTTTGTTTCAATTTCATTAATTTCATCTCCAAGTTTGATTATTCATTTATAACACCCACTTTTATGTTATTTCTTTTTGTTTATTTTATTTTTAGAGCTATCAAATGTATTAATCTATTAATACAATTTATTACCTGTAATTACAATAAAATGCATTAAGTTATAAATGAGATCTTTTCAGAATTTGATGTAAGCAGTTAGTGCTATGAGCTTGCCTCTTATGCTCCCTTCATTGTGTCCCACCACGGTGTGTGTATGTGTGTATGTGTGTATGTGTGTATGTGGGTATGTGTGTATTTGGGTATGTGGGAATGTGGGTATGTATGTGTGTATGTGTGTATGTGTGTATGTGTGTATGTGTGTATGTGGGTATGTGTGTATGTGTGTATGTGGATATGTGGGTATGTGGGTATGTGTGTATGTGGGTATGTGGGTATATATGTGGTTATGTGTATATGTGGGTATGTGTGTGTGTATGTGTGTATTTGTGTATGTGTGTATGTGTGTATGTGTGTATGTGGGTATGTGGGTATGTGGGTATGTGTGTATGTGTGTATGTGGGTATGTGTGTATGTGGCTATGTGTGTATTTGGGTATGTGGGAATGTGGGTATGTATGTGTGTATGTGTGTATGTGGGTATGTGGGTATGTATGTATGTGTGTATGTGTGTATGTGGGTATGTGGGTATGTGTGTATGTGTGTATGTGTGTATGTGGGTATGTGGGTATATGTGTGTATATGTGTGTATGTGTGTATGTGTGTATGTGGGTATGTGGGTATATGTGTATGTGTATATGTGTGTATGTGTGTATGTGGGTATGTGGGTATGTGTGTATGTGTGTATGTGGGTATGTGGGTATGTGTGTATGTGTGTATGTGGGTATATGTGTATGTGTGTATGTGGGTATGTGGGTATGTGTGTATGTGTGTATGTGTGTATGTGGGTATGTGGGTATGTGGGTTTTCATTTTCATTCAGTTCTAAAAACGCTTTTAATTTCCTTCATGATCTTCCTTCACCTGATTTTCATTCGGTAGTGGGCTGTTCAGTTTCCATGAGTTTGTATACTTTCTGCTGTTTCTGTTGTTGATATTCACTTTAATTCATGGTGGTCAGTTAAATGCAGTGTCTCAATTTTCCGCTATCTGTGGAGACTTGCTTTGTGTCCTAATATGTAATCAGTTTTGGAGAAAGTTGGGTACTGCTGAAAAGAAAGGATGTTCTTCAGTGTTAGGATAGAATGTTCTGTAGATATTTGTCAAGTCCATTTTAATTATGATGCTATTTAACTCCAGTGTTTCTCTTTTTAGTTTTTGTCTGGATGACCTGACTATGGGCAATAATAGTGTGTTGAAGTCACCCATTATCACTGTGTTAGGATCAATATGTGATTTTAGCTGTAGTAGTGTCTCCTTATGAAACTTGGATGACCTGTGTTAGCTACATAAATGTTTAGAATTGCAATGCACTCTTGATGGAATTTTCCTTTTATGTGTGTGTAGCACCCTTCCCTATTTCTTCTGAGTAAGTTTTGACTTGACAACTATTTTATTAAAATAGATACACCTGCTTGCTTCTTGGTTCCATTTGCTTGGAATAACCTTTTCCTTCTTGTGCCCCAAGGTGATGCCTGTCCTTGGTGGCAAGATGTTTCTTGGATGCAGCAGAAAGATGGATCCTGTTTTCTAATCGATTCTGCTACTTTGTACTTTTTTTTTTAATTGAGGGAATTGAGACTATAAATATTTTTAATTTTTTATTTATTTACTTTTATTTTATGCGCATTTGTGTTTTGCCTACATGTGTGTTGAAGTGAAAGTGTCAGATCTTGGAGTTACAGACAGCTGTGAGCTGCCATGTGGGTGCTGGGATTTGAACCCTGATCCTCCAGAAGAACAGTCAGTGCCCCCAACGACTGAGCCATCTCTCCAGCCCTAGAACTATTAATATTGAGAGCAAGTATTGAATAGTGTTAATTAATTTCTGTTACCTCATTCTTATGATTTTTTTCCCTTATTGATTACTGTTCTGGGATTATCTACTCCTTGTATCTTCTGGATGTAGTTGATATTTTCTTCAGATTGGATGTTTACTTTTATTGCCTTCTGTAGTGCTGCACTGGTGGAAAGACATGGCTCAAATTTCTTTTGAATGTGTTTTTCTTTCTTTATGGGTTGTGATTGATAGTTTTGCTGGGTATATTAGTCTGAGCTGGCATTTGTACTAGGCAGGACCTGCTGGTGTTCAGATTCTGCATTGAAAAGTCAGGTATTATACTAACGGACTTGACTTTATATGTTACCTTGGTCTTTTTCCCTTGCAGATTTCAATATCATTTCTTTGTTCTATACATTAGTATTTTGAATATTATATATCATTGGAATTTTCTCTTCTGGTTCTATTTAGTGTTCTATATGCCTCTTGTACCTTGGTAGTCATCTCCTTTTTAAGCTTTGAAAATAATAGTCTATGATTTTGTTTAAAATATTTTCTGTGCCTTTGACCTGGGTTTCTTCTTCTTCTTCCTCCATGCCTCTTATTTTTAGGTGTGGTCTTTTCATAGTATCCAAGATTTCCTGGATGTTTTGTGCCTGGAATTATTTAGATTTAACATTTTCTTGGCTGTGTGATCCATTTGTTCTTCTTTGTGATGAAGACCCAAACTTTTCTCTTCCACATCTTTCAACCTGTTAGTGAGGCTTACCTCTGGGACTTTTGTTGGCTTCATGAATTTTTAATTTTGAGTTTTAATATTGGTTTTTCTTCAGCCATTGCATTTCCTTGTTAAATTCTACTTTCATATCTTGAATTGTTCTCATGATCTCATTCAACTCTTTGTGTTTTCATGGTCTACATGGAAACATTTATTTATATCCTCTTTACAGGTATGAATAAACATACCCACATATTTGAACATAGCTATAACTGATATTTTAAAGTCCTTTCCTTCTGCTTCAATTAATCTGATCTTTATTATTTTTTCTTGGTCAAGGCATAATAGAATATGTGTGTGTGTGTGTGTTGGGGGTTGTTTTGTTTTGTTCTTTTATTGTTGTTGCTTCAATCTGACAAGCAGTAGAATTATGTTTGGTTTCCTGTCTTGGGGCCCCTCCATAACTCTGGCCTCAGATAACAGGGGATGGGGTGGGGATGGAAATGGGCTAGCTGGGAGTAAGAGCTGAGGTGAGGGGCAATGGAAGTTCTAAGAGTACTCCGGAGACACCATGCAAGCAGCAAATCTGGAGGGGCAGATGCAACTAAGCACCTGGAAACTTAAGTCCCATGATCAGACATAGAGCTTCAGTTTTTTTTGTCCTTCTAGAGCCTGGTCTTGCTTTCATTCAGTATCTCCATTCTATGCACTACTTCCCTTTTGGAGTGGTTATATATATATATATATATATATATATATATATATATATATAGTGCCATTATATGTTGGGACTATGCTATTTCCCTTTTTATTTTACAGCAGGTAGAGATTGCCTTGAATCTTAGGAGGGACTCTGGACAGTTTTGATACTGTGAAGGACTATGGGAAATTTTGGCGTTGGACCAAACACATTTTTTCTCTATGCTATGGCTTTGCCTGTTGGGGCCAGAGAGTGGGATGTGGTGGTTTGAATAAGAAATGTCACTGGCATGCTCAAGCATTTGAACCTTTTATCCTTAGTTGACAACCGTGTCTGGGAAGGTTTGGGATGTTTGGCCTTGCTGGAGGAAGTGTGCCATGGTGATGTGCTTTTAGAGTCTTTGAGAACATTTACTCTCACTCCACTTTCAGCTTGATCCAGCTCCTCCATCTTTGCAGACGGGGCTGTGACCTCTCAGTTCCCTGCTCTAACCACCAAGCTTGCTTGCAGCTGCTTTCCTTCCACGCTGGACTCTTAGCCCTTTGGAACTCACTATGTAGACCAGGATGGCCTCAAACTCCCAGAGATTTATGCTCATACCTCTGCCTTCTGAGGGTGGGGATTAAAGGTGTGTGCTGTCCTGCCTCTGGGTATGTTGTTTTTTATTACCAACAGAAAAGTAATTAGCATAATAATAAACCCCATTCCTGAAGATGGAACAGTCTTTGATAGTAAGATGTAGAGAAATCGTGTTGGAACTGACATGGAGACTTCTTTTTTAATGACTAGTTTTTATAGTACTAAGTTTTACCCAGGCTACTATGGGAGGATAGTCCTCAGTGGTATTGTCTGATGGTAAACTCTGAATGCTCCAGTATTGACTTGCCAGGTAAGATTGACCACTGGTACAATAGAGGTATATTGGTTATGGTGCTAACCAATTGATTTTTGATTGGATGTGAGGTCTATAGCCACAGAAGGGAATTCATATCTGATACTGTAAACCTAGTCAAAAGCCATTATTCGGGTCATAGGACCTATGGGACAACCGACTACTGTTGTTCTACTAAATGGGCATATCAAAACTGCTTTATAAATATTTATGCTTATCTGCAGATTAGAGATGTTCTCACCTCTGGCCACAGAAGCTTCTGTCTGCAGTGAATAGCAGTCAGTGAAGAGACTCATAACTGGTCATGTGGCTGTTGAGTGCTGCGTGCTAAATAGCAAATGTCTATCATTCCCCATCCCTACGCTTAGTGGACATCATGAAAGACAGGGTAGAGATAATGTCAGAGCCACATGAGGCATGCTTTGGAAGTGGACATGGCCACTGTGCTAATGGACTCACTGAGGCTATGTTTACCTGCCCAAGATCAAGCCAGGAAGATTAATCAACCATTATATTCTTCTGCACTCAGTAGGCTACAGACACCAAAAAAGGCATTAAGGGGGAAGGAGAACATGTTACAGGATGTGGGGGGATAGCAGTGTGGAATATTGTGTAAAATGATCAAGATATGTGGTATTCTTGTATGGACTTGTCAAAGAATAAGAAAAAGATACTCTCTTCTTGGTTAGAGAAATGGCTCAGTGAATGAGAGCCTTTGCTACTCTTGCAGAGGACCTGGTGTCAATTTCCTGCACTTATGTGGCAGATCACACCCACCTATAACTCCACTTTCCTCTTCTGGAGTCCATGGGTACCAGCACACATGTGGCATATATGCATGCCAAACATTCATACACATAAAATAAAAATAAACATTTTTTAAGACTTTTTTTATTTTATGTATGTGAGTACACTGTAGCTGTCTTCAGACACACCAGAAGAGGGCATCGGATCCCATTACAGATGGTTGTGAGCCACCATGTGGTTGCTGGAAATTGAATTCAGTAGGAACTCAGGAAGAACAGTCAGTGCTCTTAATCACTGAGCCATCTCTCCAGCCCCAAAATAATTTTTAAAAAAATGTTCCTGTATGATTTTTGGGAGGACAAATGGTAAGACTTCCAGGACAAGTCTTTAATGTTGTCTAATCCTCTCTGATTAGCACATTCTGTGAGCACGTTCTTCAAGGGAACATCTTTAAATTTGGCCTAAACCTTTCATATCCCATGGAAAAGGTCCTCTGCTTTCGAGGAGGCCAGCTTTTATTCACTGTCCCTTTTACAGATCTCCAATCCCTGGGTGTACCAGGAACTTTGCAAATGTGGTAATTAAAGAGCAGTAGACTGATTGCTATGAGAACGCAGGATCTGAGCAATGGCCAGTTCCCAGGGGAGCAAATGCTGCTGTTTACTCTGCCTCCAACTTCTCTCCCCTCCCCACTCAAGACACCAACTCAAGCTGAGCTCCGCAGGCTCTAGCCCTCCACAACCAAGGCTAAAACGACCTGATGGATAGTCTCGAACAACTGTGCTTATGGGCGACAGAGAATCCTGGGTGTCCCTTTTCCTCATGATGGGAGGAAGCCAGATGGGGTCTCAGAGGATCGTCACACCTCCCCATGCACCTCAAGTCAGAGTCTGGCCATTGAGACCACATGCCCATCCTGGCTTTGCTCAGCTTTGGAAGAACTGGCAGTCCTGCTAAGGCTCCTGGGTTAGCCACACCTTGGTTTGGAGAAAGGTTTAAAAGAGGCGACCCTACCCTTCCCACCTCTCCACCCTCATGACCATTTCCCCCTATCCTCAACCCCACTTCAAGTCGTCTGATAACAGGAGCCGGAGAGGGCGGTGTCAAACTTCCCTGAGGCATCTGTTGTGCTCTCGAAATAATTTAGTTTCAAAGCTGAGCCCAGATGGACTGCATTTCCCTGACTTTCAGTTCGTTCCAATGTGCAGACAGTTAAGATCATAATGTTAACATTTTCTCTGTTTTATGTGCATATAAAATATTCCTGAAGAATGTGCTTTTGAATGCAAAGTTTGATCCAATTACAATTTTATAGTTTATAAAAACATAAAAAGCCTGTTTTCTGGGTGTTTGGTACCCTGAGGCCTTTACAGCAAACTTGGAAGCTTACAGGGAGACATAATTGTCAGCTTGTCACAGAGGAGCCCATGGGACTTTAGATGATGAGCCCATGATGTAAGTATGGAAACATTCCACAGTCTCTCGGGAGTGAAGGAGATACCAATGGGGCAATTAGAAACAATCCTGTGGTCTTGGATCTGATTGAAAATGATTGTTGCACTGTTTGTCTAAAGGGGGCAGGGAGGGGATAAAGTAGAGAGAGGAATCTTGTAAACTTAATTTCTGTGGTCTAGAAGACACAAGGTAGCTCAGGCAGTTTTTCCATTAATGAGACAGAGGAAAAGGTCTTCAGCCAACACACCAGAGCTCCCTCTCTCCAGGGAAAACAGCAGAGAGCTCCTGGGAATGGAGGTGGAGCCTTTTCCAGTCTCTTTCATTGTATCTGAGCAAATCACTTCAGCGGTGTGGGCACTGGTGCTTTCTGCTTACAAAACCAACCAGGTTAAGGGCTGAGCTCTTTTCTGGGCCTAGAATGCTAGTGCTGAACACGGGTACAAGCTGTTGGGACAGCAGGTGGCTGTCCGCAGCATGCTTGGGGGTAAACGTTTACAGAGTGAAAGGATGTGCAGAACAGAGTCCAGGCGGGAGGACTTGCTTCTGCAAAAGCAGGTGGCATTACCAACCTGTCTCTGAAGAGATCACATCTGTATGAGTAGTTTGTTGAGCTAACATGCTGTCCCACTTAGAGATGTTGATGAGGGTGTTGCTCTCATTGGCTGGGAACAGTGAGTGTGTGTGTGTACAGGATTGCTTTGTAAAGTCAATGTGGGTTGGGTTTCCTTCTAGGGACTGTCCACAGCTTTCTTGTGACATTCGAGTGCCTGAGGAGCAGAGCACGATCCCATTGCACGCGCCTTAGACAGGTCCCTCAGCTCCGGAAATGTACAATTATCTGGTGGTAATTGCTTTGATATTGACCCTAGGCTACATCATTAATTAGGGGAATTCTGGCTCTCAGAACTACAGGAAAAATACAGTTTGCCTTGTTACTACAGGAAACACATGAGACTCAAACAGGGCAAGGGATTTGGAGAACACCACACAGGTTCTGGGTCAGGCCACCTGATACTGTAATATAATCCTATGATCTATCCCATACCTTGTATGGGGAGACCCAAGGGCCTGAAGACAGATGAAGAAGGTGTCTGTGTCCATACAGCTTTCTCAGGGCTGCTGTCACATAGGAGCCTCATGACTTAAGAGGGTTGACATGTGTGGGGCTAACAGCTGTGGCAGTTAGAAATCTGGAACCAAGCTATCCCAAGGCCACCCCGCCCTCCTTAAGGCTCTGGGGAATGAGCCCTCCAGTTGCCTCTTCCAGCAAATAGGGCCTTCAGAATTCCAGAAGCAGGCATCTGCCTATTTCTGCTTACTCCATGCCCCCCTCTCTCAGTGGGGCCTTGTTTCTAGTTTTGAAGACTCATTAGATTTGCAGGCTGCACTGATTCAGCATGGTTTCATCACCATTTTGACTAGGTAATTATAGATACCCATTTTTTTGAAGCCAGGCCATTTTTTGAGGCCCTGGGTGAACGTGAATTTGGGGGCACTATTCACCAACCTCAAAAGAGCAGTAGGGAAAGAAGTCAGAAGCTGAGGGCCTTCCTTGAACATGTTCTTTCCTCAAGGCCTGAGCCCTGCCTGTTTTTGCCCAGGAGATCTGGTTCTTCCCCCTTCTGCATACCCCTAGGCAGTTTGCAGTCATCCTGGCTCTGACTCTCTGTAACGAGCAGTCTTCAGCGTTGCATGATTGCATTTGTGCTTTAAGAGATTCCCCACCCCCTCTGGATGCTATGTAGACAATTAGGTGTAGGGAGTGATAGTATGGTTTTTGGAATGCTTCAAGAGAACGGCACGTAAGAGTTGGGGTCAGTGGAAATGCAGGATGAGAGCAGATTCTGAATGTAATTTTTGAGTGCTATTTTTGCCACTTGGGGTTGAACACCTATTAGATATCCAAGTAGAGCCATCAGTGACACAAGTCTGTAACTAAAGGAACGGGTCCATTTTGGAGCTAGAGAGGTGGGGAGTCACAGTGGTCAGATAGTATTTAAAGTCATTTTACCAGCTGAGGTCACCTGTGGAGTGCGGTGAGGAGAACTCAGGATCATGGTGTGGCTCCCTATCTTACCGGACTCTAGAAAGATGTGGAAGATCAAAGACTAGGCCACTAAAAAATATAGGACTCAGACTCAGAGGGACAGAAAACCATTGGGAGAGTCGGTGTCCTGAAGGCCAGGTGTCCTAAGAAGGGACTGATCAATTGTGTCAAAATTGGACGATAGATTGGAGAAAACAGTTTGATATCTTTAGGATTAACTGTAGAGCCCTAAATCTAGCTAATAACCAAGCACTATACGTTTCAGGATCAGTGAGCAAATTTCAGATGTTCTTATCACAAAAAATGTTAAGTATTTGATCGGGTTAGTAAACATGACATTATATCGTAGCCTGTGAATATATACAAGTATAATTTGTTAATGTATGATTAAAATATTGGCTGAGGGATCAAAATGAATCCCAGGGACATTGGAGGATCCTTGTGTCCACGATAAAAGGTTTAGTGATGTCATGAAGAGATTCACAGGACTCGGGCAGAAGAGTGATGGAGCCCATTGTCTACGCCCTGCTGGCTCGTGGGTGGTGTAACCTGACAGCAATTTCACTGCATTTGCCAGTGCAGCTCTAAGGGCATTAGACCTGGAGTGTGGCAGTGAGGCCAACAGGTTTGGTTGATGGTACTAGGAGAAAACTCATCCTTGTGCTCAGACTGAGTCTTTGTAGTCTCTGCAGGTGCCCCCCACTTTAAGACTTGTCTGGGACAGGCTCATGGGAGGTTTCCCATGCTTAAGCTTCCTGTCCTGGGCAGGAGACTTGCTCCAGGCAGTCTCTAGGATTCAACTTGTGGCTGCAGTCAGGGGCACTCACTGCTGCCTCTGCCTCCAAGACACTTGGGCTGCAGAAGAGGATTCATTCCTGCAGCTGCTCCAGCCTGCTAAGAGCTCTACAGAGCTGCTTCTCCCGAGGCTCCCGCCAGGGCCCTGTTTTCTGCAGACTTGTGGAAAGGGTTGTTCTCAGGTGGTACCCTGAAGCCCTCGGAGAGCTTCCAAGCTGGAAGAGATGCACCGGGCTCTCAGCTGCCCCGCACAGCCTGTCCAGGCACAGAACTGTGATACCCACAATCTCTCTTGGTCAGTGTCCTGCTGCTCCTGGGGGTCTTAGCAGTCTTACTTTCCTTTTTAAATTGTTATTGCTATTCCCATATGGGCAATGGGGTTCCCCATGTTTTCCCCCTCTGTCTCCATCCTTGAAAGAGAGTGGGACAACCGGAGACTGCCTGGTCTCCACCGACCACTTCATCTGGAAGCAGTTCTTCACTTAGCTGAAGACCTTGATTTTCATTTGGAGGAAAGGACCACCTGTCCTGGTTTTGTAGGACACAACTCTGCCAATACTTGCATTTTTGCTTTAACACATCTATAGAACTAGGTTGTTTAGGTTTGTGGTGTGTGTGTGTGTGTTTGCACTGTGGTTCTCAGGTTTTTCTGTCCTGGTGTGATTGTTGTATATGCTTTTGGCTGGAGTAACTCCTTTAGATCTCTACATTGGCGCTGTCTTCAGTTTCCTCCTCCTTCTCTTCTTCCTCCTCATCTTTAGCAGTAGCAGCAATAACACATTTTTACTTTTTCCTGCCACTTCTGGGGACAGTTTGGGGACAGTTTGCTTTCCAGGTATCCTCACACTGTCCCCTCCACCATCCTACGGGGCTTTCAACAGACCCACACCTGATGCCTGCTTTAAATCTCTCAGAGGAAGCTGGTAGCTGTGTATCTACTTTCAAAGTTGCCAGAGTTGCTTTAACTTCATACTCCACTGTTTCTCTTTCTGCAAGACACAGCTTTTCCTTCTCGCTTTCCTCTTTACCTACTGTAACATGCTGGTTCTTGCTGGCCTTCTGTTCACCATCATAACCGTAGTTCAGGGCCCTCAGCAGGCTCACGTCTATCCCATCTCCCACTTAAGTGGGCGAGAAGGGAGATGGAGAGGACAGAGTACTGCCCAGAGCTGAGCACACAAGACAGAGTCATACCAGGGCTCATCTTGATTTATTTATTAAATTTTTAAAAGCTTTCCAATCTCACAGGAAGACTCCCTAGGAGCTCATTAGGCCAAAGTGCTTTACAAGCTGGAAAAGAAGCTCTTGGAGACGCAGGCAAGGTCGTGTGGGTGAGCAGGCGGCAGGAGAGTTCTGTTGCAAAGGGAGGAAGTGTAGCGGAGGATGCTTTCATTTAGTCTGCGATGACAAGATAAAGAGTTAATAGATTTAAGCTGCGGATTGCTGGCGATAAACCTCCCAGCCAGATGGAGCCCCAGACACAGCGGGAGGGTCACTGGCCTCCATCCAGCCTCTTCCCAAGTTACAGGGCTTGGGGACCAGTACTAATGTCATGCTATGGCATTGGGAACAGGTAGGGGGGTGGGTGGGTGAGACACACCAGCAAGTCTGTTCTAGCCTGTTTCTGTGAAAGCTCCGGAATCAACAGGCACAGCCGGTTCTAGGGACTTTGGCTTTCTTTGTTACTGTGTTTCATTTTGTTTAAAACAGGTCTCCTCTGTGTAGCTGGTCTACTGGATTGGCCTTGAACTTGCTGTGGACTTTCCTTAAGAGTGCTATGATTAACAGGTTTGCACAGCCAGAACCAGAGGGACATTTCCTTACTCTCTTCGGGACACTGACACATCCCCAAGTTCCACATTAGGAACTCCACTGAAGTGGCACTGTTTACCAACGTTGGTGGAACTACAGTCATGGGCTGGAGGGAGAGAGAGTTTAAAACTAGACAAATGCACCACACTCCAGTTCAGCCATTGTTGGAGCAGAAATGTGGGAGAAATGTATATCTGGGCCCTGGCGCAAGTAGAACAGATCGTATTTGCTGACTTGGATCCTACAAAATCAGTCCTGGTTACTTGTGTACTTGTGACACCCACTTTTCTGACTCTCCTCTCTCTCTCTCTCTCTCTCTCTCTCTCTCTCTTTCTCTCTCTGTATGTGTGTGTGTGTGTGGTGTGCATGCATGTTTGTGAATGTATGTGTGCCTGAGCCTATGAGTGTGCGTGAGTGGGTGTGCACATGTGTGAGTATACATGTGTGTATGTGCTGTGCTGTGTGTGTGCGCGTGTGAGTGTGCTGTATGCTCATGTGTATACACGTGTACCTGTGTATAGTATGCATATGCATGTGTGTGTGTGGGGATATGCTGACTGGTTTGGGAGGTACACGCTTTAGTGCCTGGATTTTTTGTATGGGTTCTGAGGAATCAAAGCCAAGGCTCTCTTGCCTGTGCGGCAGGCACTTTACTAATGGAGTGGCTCCCGGCTTTGCCTGATCCCTTCCTCCTGCACCGAGAGGGTCATTTTGCTTCTGGAGGAGGAGAAGAAGCGAAGGAGAGAGAAAGGAGGAAAGACAAAACAAAAGCAAGCACAGGCAGCGAGCAGATTTATAGGATGCTTTGGCAATGAGCTGTCTTGAGAAGCTTCCAGGGGGCACTTACACAGCAACTTATCAGAAATGTCGCCCCCCCCCCAAATGTTCCGGGAAAGGACGCTGTTTTTCTTTACTCCTTGATCAGACTCAGCACCCCACACCTTCGAGCATCACCCACGCGGGTCTTTCTCCCCATGCGGGTCTTTCTCGCCCACGCAGGTCTTTCTCACCCACACGGGTCTTTCTCACCCACACTGTATCCTCGTAGAGCATCTCCCTGTGCAAGGACACGCCAGATAGCTCTCCAGGGCAGAGCAATCTTTTCTGTCCTCTTCACGCTCCCTCGCAACTTTTCCAAAGCCGACCCCAAACCCCTGTGCACAGCTCTAGAGCACTTGAGTAATCTGAAACGCCATCCATAGATGGTTTCATCTGTGTTTACAGATAGCAGACAAGCTGCAAGAAGCAGGATTGGGTTTGTTTTCCCGTAAGTCAAACCAGCTGTGCTCTCCTGACGATGGCTGCTTCCTTTGCAAATGCCAAAAGTCTCTTGTGGTTGGAGCCTCTTCTCTTAGAGAATTGTTTTCCTCTGGTGAAGCCCGCTCTCTAACTCTGCTCCCTCCTCCCTGCCAGCTGCTTCCCCTGCAAGGTGTCAGCTTCCTGGGTCAGCCTGTGCGTTGCCCCTGCCTGGCTCCTGGGACAGTGTTCCATCCCAGGGAGTCCAACACCTCTTGCCATGCAGTGTTGCTAATTGCAGTCTGAGGCTGGAGTAGAGCAGCCTTTTCCAGAGTCTTCCATTTTCTTCCTTCTCCAGATCAACTAGAAGCTTATCCTCTAGTGAGGTCATAATTCAAAGATCACTTTGGAAAGAAAAGAATGTGCAGTGCATTTTACCACTCAGTGGAAGCGGTACCAGTATTTCTATATGTAGTAAGAGGTAACTACGTTTCGAGCTGGTAATATTTAAATAGGCATAGAAGATAAAACCTTTTGTGTTTGTGTGATTCATTTTCTTTAGATAGACGTTCCTTGGAAAGCAGGACAGGCTATCTTACTGATAAAGTTTCAGCTCATCACTTGTTGAATGCCTGCTATGCATTCAATGTCTTCCTTCAAAGAGCATACAACCTACTTTGAAGAAAGTAGGAGACAAGTATACAGCCATGTAAAAGGACTTGTTATACTCCCTTGTGTCATTGGCCAAAGGCAAATGGAGGCTTAAGAAGGTTGCTATGGTGGGAATTTGGCATACAGAGTGATTAGTAAAGACTTCCTGGTAGCAAGGTTGAAGAAGTGGTCTTAGGTTTCAGGGGCTGAAATACAGGGGGCTGGAGATACACTTTAGCTGTTAAAAGCACTGGCTGATGACCTGGATTCAGTACCCAGTACCCTCATGGCAGCTCACAACTGTGTGTAATTCTAGTTCCAGAAAATCCAAAGCTCTTTTCTAACCTCCATGGATATCAGGCATGCACGTTGTGTACAAATAGAATAAAACAAAGAATAGAGAGATGTAAAATAAGGGGCTTAGTTGGTTAATGTTTAACAATTAACTCCTCCCTACTCTGCAAACCTAAAGCAAACCAAAAGAAATAATTGTTGTCCTTTGTGTTTTCCATGTAGATTTATAATAATGCCGCCCAATTTCATACCTGGTGTGAATACACTCAAAATGGCTAATTCACATTCAGTTTTAAGGAGTGAAGTTACTGACCAGCCAGGATTTGAGACGAGCTGTTGATCTAAAGTTGCCACCCGCAAGGTGGGATCCCCTAGTAAAAAAAACATGAACTCTGGGGCCAGCAAGGAGGTGCCCTCATGCACAGAGGCCTATGATCTCTTATAATGGCTCTGAGAGAAAAACCACACAGAAACACGTGAGCTAACTCTCCTCTATATAGACACCTCTCCAGCAACCATGGGAGTTATCAATGAGTGTTGACACACTCTTACTATGACACTGAAGAAGACTTGTTTTTAAAATGATTTATGCAGGGCATATCTGTTTTTGCCTTGAAAAGGTTCCCCTCTAACTCCCTCGTGGGCCACAACCGCATTCCTCCATGGCAAGACTCTCCAATCAACTGTTTTGTAGTCGGTCTCTGTTGCTCACTGTGGTTTGACACTGCTCTGGTTTGCAGGAAGTAGAAACTCGATTCCCATGCTGCGTGTAGTGTTGGGAGTGGTTTTACTGCAGCGGTTCTCAACCTTTGGGTCACAACCTCTGGCAACCCTCTATCTCCAAAAATATTTATATTACAATTCATAACCATAGCAAAATTATGGCTAGGAAGCAGCAATGAGAATAATTTTGTGGTCAGGGGTCATTACAATGTGAGGATCTGTATTATAGGGTCCCGGTGTTTAGAAGGTTGAGAACCACTGCTCTACTGGGAAGTGTGTAGGCCATAGAGATGCCACCTCATAGATAGATTAATGTCATTATTACAAGTCCGTGGTCCTTATTAAAGGGTGACTTTAGCTCTCTCTTGTCTTTCTCTTGCCCTCCCTTTGCCCTTCAGCCATAGTATGTCACAGAAAGATTACCTTCTCCAGAGTGCCCTTACTTTTAAACTTAAGATTCTCTTTACAACAAGTTACCAGCCAATGTAAGGCACTGTAAATTACACAGTCAGTTGGATTCCTTTGTAGAGTCACAGAATAAAGACAGGAAGTCAAGAAGGAGGGCTGTTGTTGTAAGAAATACCTAAAAAATGTAGAAGCAGCTGGGTCGAGGAGAGAAACATTTGGAGGCACAGGGAAGACAAAGCCCAGACAGTCATAAATGGAGCAGTCAGGGTGATTCCAAAGAGGGTACAGAGAAAAACTGCAGAGGAAGTCTGAAAGCTACATTACTTAGGTTGTCATGGTTACCATATTGGTGGGAATATGCACAGAAAAGACACAAAGAACAAGGTATTGGAAACCAGAGAAGTGTCCCTGTTGTGGTTAACTATGAACTGTCCTCCATGGGCTCATATGTTGAATACTTGGTCCTTCAGTGAAGGCACTATTTTGGGAGATGGTGGGAACTTTAGGAGATAAGGCACCCCTGGAGAAAATGGGTCCCGGGGAGCATATCTTAAAGGTTCTACTTGGTCCCCAGTTCCTTCCTTGCTGCCTGCCTCTTGCATGCTATGAGACAGCAGCTTCTGTCACATGAGCCTTAAAGGTCTGCTCAAGTGAATAGAGAACCAAACAACTATCAGCTGGACCATCTGACATCATGAGCCCAAACAGGCCCATCTGGTTGCGGTTGTCCTCAGGTGCTCCATCACAGCTACAGAAATCTGAACAACACAGCCATCCTTGTTAAAAAGTAGCCAAAGGCTGCGATGAACTGGGTCCATTCCCTGAGAGTAATGAACTGGGATATTGATTGGGAAAAAAAAAACTTGTAAGAGAAATAATAAAGGGAAATAAATGGCATCTTTAAACTGTACTCAGTAAAATGAAAGGAAAAACTAGAATTTAAGAATGGTTGTTTTATAATTAAGGAGGAAAACAGAAAGTGAAAAATGAGAAGGATCTCAGAGCGTTGGTGGTTGCAGTCAGGGCTCTACCAGGCAATGCAGAATGGAGACATGTGACCAGGCTCAGCCCTTATATCACTGATTTTGAGAACCTCTAGTACGATTGGATGCAGGTTTATGACTTCAACCATTACATTTATTCTGTGGCCTGAGTTCACCAGAGCTATTGGTACAGACTGCTCTCAGGGGCCCACCTCCTCCAATGTCCCTAGAACTGGCACAGGGTCAAAGAGCATTCTGGTGTACTGAGACTTCCATGTTTGTCGTGTAAGCTCCTAGGTCAACTTGGTCCCTGAAACTTTCTTTTTCCTGATGCCCTCTCCCCTTTGGCATTGGCATATCTATTTTATTGATGCCTGTCTCAACATCGTCTTTTGGAAGCACGTGACGGTTTTGCCTGCAGTTCAAGAAGGTTACCTCAGAATGACTCTGTCCATATGCTGCTATCTCGGTGAGAGTTTGGGCTTTGAACTTTTGGAGTTAGTGCTGAACTGACTTAAGTTTTGTGTGTTCTTGAGGTTGAATGAATGTGTGTTTCATGTTGAAAGAACATAATTTGGGGAAACAGAAGAGAAATGCTGGTTTAAATTGGTTCATCAAAATTCAGAGCATGGGACCTTGATCCCTGATGCAGGGCTATGGAAGTTGGTTCTAGAGACAGTGAGGTGATGCGTGCCGATATTTTAGGAATGGGCTTCCAGTCATGAGAGCGGTGAGGTCTTTATGCAAGGATGAATTTGACTCTCTGTTCTATCTCAGCTGCTCGACTGCTGCCATGCTATGGTATGACTCTGTCCATATGCTGCTCTCTCGTATATGCTATGGTAAAGCAAGAAAACTCTTACTAGATGCAAAGCCCTGATCTAGATTTTGCAGCCTCCAGATCCACTAACCAATACATTTCTGTTCATTAAACTATATACAATCTGAAGTGTTCTCCCACAGCGATACAAAAAGAATTAAAATGGGTGCGTGGCAGTGTACCATTAAATGACGTTTTTTGCAACATAGATGTTAAGATGCAACAAAACAGGCAAATAATTAGCAGGTGCTGAGTTTTGAGCACTTACTACTTTTTTTTAAAAATACCATTTACATAGTTATAAAATTTTATCACTTCTCAGATTCTATTTAATGGCCAGTCCTTGTGGAGCTGAATCACTGCTAGTATAGAACATAGAGAAAGGTTCTAGAAAGGTTTATTAAAGAAGAAGGAGGAAGAGGAGGAGGAGAGAAGGAGAAGCAGAAGATGATGATCATGGATCAGAGGCATTTGGCACACACCCCAATTAAACCATTCTCTCCTTGTTTTATATACACGGAGACATGCTTACAGTTTTCGACAAATCAATAGGAGTAGGACTCTCACCTCCTGGATGCCTGCCGCATTCAAAACTATAGCCAACTGCCAAAGTTTTAGCACACATTGTCTTAAATCCCCCACTAAATGACCTCCATTGGACCTTGACTGGTGCAACCTGGTTTAACATGCACCAGTGTGGTGGCTTGAATATGCTCGCCCAGGGGAGTGGCATTATTAGGAAGTGTGGCCTTGTTGGAGGAAGTGTGTCACTGTGGGTATGGACTTTGAGACCCTCCTTCTAGCTGCCTGAAAACGGTCGGCTCCTGGTTTTTCAATGAAGATGTACAACTCTTGTCTTCTCTAGTCCCATGCCGGCCTGGATGCTGCCATGCTCCCACCTTGATGACAATGGGCTGAACCTCTGAACCTGTAAGCCAGCCCCAATTAAATGTTGTTTTATAAGAGTTGCCTTGGTCATGATGTCTCTTCACAGTAATGAAAACTCTAACTAAGGTAAACCAGAGAAAGGGAGAATTCCAGCAGCTCTATTCTAGAGACACTCTCAGCATCTCCTAAGCCACAAAGAGCACCCCCCCCCCCAACCACACGTAGCACAGCCCTCACCTGTGAGGTCACCCACACTGCTCCCCAGTGTCAACTGCCATTAAAAAATTAAATGGTTTGAAATAATGTGATTTAAAATTTTTTTGACAATTTCCTGCACACATATATTGATTTTTTTTTTTACTACTCATCATTTTCTCACTGTACCCACCTTCTGCTTGAAACCCATCTCCAAACACCCCTGTTTTACTTTGGTGGTTTTAAAGAAAACTCTCACAGGGTTTATTTATAGTTAGAGGCATGAGTGTGAGAGGCAGGTTATTTACTGGGACATTGGGAAAAAATTCCTTCCCCAGTATCCTTTCACCATATTAGTTTGTCAGTGAGGAATGGGTGCATAACTAACCCCCTCACCCAGTGTCTTAGTTAGGATCTCTATTGCTGTGAAGAGACATCAGGACCAGACAACCCTTAGAAAAGAGAGTAGTTAACTGGGGCCTTGCTTACAGTCCTACACTCCTATGCCTCCTCTTTTCCTATGTTCTCTGTGCCTTGGAAGGATGATATAGATCTACACTTGGGCACCAACATCCCATAGTCATCTGTTCACCATGCCTTGGCAAGCTGTGGGCCTGCATTAACTGCCACCCATTTTGAAAGGGAAGAGAGAGCTACCCTGATAAAAACTGAAAACACCACCAGTCTATGGGCCTAACCAAAATATTGAGAAGGCAGTTTGAGTCTCTGTCCTTTTAGCAAGGCCATACTAATAGGTTCTGCTCTATGGCCTATAATCATATCAGCCATGGGTTCTTGACCAGATTTTAGGGAGCATAAATTCCCTTCTATGGAGAGGGCTTCAAATCCAAGCAGAAAGCAGTTGGTTAACCAAATAATACCCATGCCACTATTGTACCAATGAGTATATCTTGCCAGGTTGCTCTAATTGAACCCTTTGCTTGATGTCTTCAGGCTTATCTTGGTCACTAGGATCATGGAATGTAGATTTACACAGGATATTTAGTGTGTGATTCACTTAATGAAGAAGCTTTGAAGGCAGTAATGATGGCTAGCCTAGCCCTGATGGTCTTGATCTCATTCTATTTTCTTCTGAGCCATATATGGTCCTAGTGACCCAGACTGCCAGAAATCAGCTTCCTGCCTTCAAAGCAACATAAAAAAAGCTGTGTAAAGAGTTAACTGGAGAGATGGCTCAGCTGTTAAGGTCACTGGCTGCTCTTCCAGAGGATGTAAACTGGGTTCTCGGTTATAGACTGTTTACAACTGGCTTTAACTCTAGCTTCAGGGAATCTGGTGCCCTCTTTTAGAATCTGTGGACACTAGGGTGCACACACACACACACACACACATACACACACACACACACAGCTTAAGATCTCATGAAAGATCAACCCTCCCTTTTCAATCTCTGAGTATTGAGAATTTCTCATTGGTAGAGTTGAGGCCCAGCCTCAACACACAGGTAATTCATGTACTTTTCCCTGACTTTTCCCTATCATCCACATACATGTGTCTAAGATAATATGTAATATCCAGAAGTTACCACTCTGATTAAAAAAAGATCAACCTGGGTGAGCTCTAGTTGTGTTTAAGACCACCCCTCCAGATAGGTCTTTTATTTTATATATTCAATATGAGCAACCAGGATGGAATCCCTAAAAAGAATGGAAAGGAAGAAGACATTCAGAGTCTGTTCCCTTGATACAGGTAGGGCTCCTTATCAATGACCTATCCTTAATTATGCAGATGAGGACTATTGCTTAAAGAGTCCCAGCCTCAATCAGAAATTAGTTTTGTTTTGCACAGGATTGGGCATTGTCTTAATCTGGTGACCACTTTAGGGTGGTCTTTTTATCTCCACCCCAAGTGGATCACTTTCCCAAACTGAACAGGTTTTACAGAAGCTGAAATGTGCATGTTTCTAGTTAAAACAGTTTTGCCTTTAGGAAACAGGACTTGCTGTCTGGGCAGATATGGGCAGTGGTCTTCTCTCAAGGGAAAGGAGCAAATGTTATTCTTTTCAGTGGGAAAATCCCATATATCTGGGTATATAAGAGATCCTGAACTCATTCTGATCTTTGTATGTCTAATACCTTTTGGACAGCTCTTATGTGTGTGTTTCTGTGTGTGGGGGGGGCAGTTCTCTTTCTAGTATATTGTCCCTGATATATCATCACATTTATTTGAAGCAGAGGTCTAAGGCCCTATTTTATTTCTAAGAGAATATTCATACATTTACAAAGATAGGGTGCCAACCAGGCATACATTACTAAAGAAAGCAAATAATTCCACCCCCCAGGCTCCAATCCTGAGGGTCCATGGTGACCATGGAAAGCATTAAAGTTGGTAGTACCATGAGTCCAAAGGGAAGAAGACAACACCAAAATCCCCATCTCCAGGTATCTGTTGTTGAATTTCTTAAGCTTCTGCTGTGTGTAAATTCATTGGCTTCAGGATTTCAATGGGAACAGGGCAGTGGAGTTCCTCAAACTTTCACTGACCAACCAACTTCCAGGTGTGGTTGGAGCAAGGTTAAGGAGTCTCTGGAAGATGATGTGGAGGGGCTAGCTCACTGGGTGAGCTTTTTAAGTCTAGCTTTTTTTTTTTTTAACCTAGCCACGGTGAACCCACAGGATGATACCTACAGCTCCGTGTCTGAATGTCTGAGTGTCCCTAGTTCAGCCAGCTGTGATGAATGGCCACATGTCAGAGCTTCTTTAAGTGGAACTCCCTGTAGACTCAGCTGGACTGCTGGAAGAAGGAGAACTGAATACCAGGATAAACATATGGCCAACTTAACTCATGTGCAGGTCCCATACCAGTCAATAGGCTTAGGTACAAGGTTTTTCTGTTTACAGAAACATCAGGTGTCAGTTCCGGAGATACCGAGTGCAGAGCAAGTGTTATTTGCCTCTCCATTGCTTGAGATATTTATAATGTGGGTATAGAATCCAAGATCTTTCTCTGGGCAAGAGAGTCCATTCCCATGTCATGTGAGACAGCAGAAGCAATTCGTCTTCCCTGTAGGTAAGGAGGATGCTTCACTGGAATAGACTGCACCCAGGTCTAGCTCCTGGGAACAGGAGCAACAGACTCTGGCAAGTCTTACTTCCCATGCATCCTTTCCTTACACTGAGGTTAGCCTGCAACTTATTCTGATGGGGTCTGTGTCCCATCCAAGGGAAAAGGGCACTGTTTGAGCCTGAAGATGCCCTGATATGAAAGTATTCCAACCAATTACTCTTATAGTATGCATATATTATAAATTTAACCTGTTTTATTCAAGTGTTCAATTCTCCATAACTTTTACATGCCATGCTCCAAAACTTTTTTTTTACTTTTACAATTTCTATTACTAAAATACTCTTGATTCTAAATATTATTCCAGACTAGCAAACTTTAAGTTCATTTTCAAATTTGTTCTGATCTATCTGCTTTAGGCTTAACTTTGATGTATTGACAACATATATAGAAGATTATATGATGGGAGATATAAGTTGGCTTCTTCCTCTAATCTTGCATCTGCAAATAAAGTACATTAGTATTTAGCATGACTACAGACATAGCTCTGGCTTATTAAAGACATTTTAATTACTTGTAAGGTGACTGATCATGAGCTCATATCTTATGTACTTCTAATGGCTTATAATAAACTAGACATTTTCTTTGCTAAGATTTTGAAACTTAAGAAATAGCATTTTTTAGCATAAGTTCTTTTTAGTACCAAAATAAACCTCAAAACATAAAGATAACCTGTGGAGAAAATGGAAACTTTGTTTCCCCAACTCTTTCATAATTCACCTTTATAAAAAAATCCAAACAGTTTAATAGATCAGACATTAAGTTCTTGTTTTTCTTCATTAATTATATATACTTTGTTATTAGTTGTTATAGCAAAACCATTTTAGCAGTTATTGAGAGTTATTTCGGTTTTTATTATATCTAGAAGCTGAAAAGTTGGTCATTTTCATCTTAGTATTTAATGTATTTTTCAAAACTGGCATTTTCTTTATTTTGGAATCCTCATAATTAAAGTGAGATTACAAGGAATGGCAATATTTGACATTATCTTTTATATCAAGTAATCTCACTTTCATCATAAAATATAATTACCAAGGAGAATAGTAAAATTGCTTCTCATAAGGTGATATTCACAAGACTAAAAATGTGGACAATTAATCACTGTCATAGCCATTGTGATTAAGTGTCCTCAAGTGGCTAAAGTTTGACAAAGTTTACAAAGATGTATGTGATTAGCCTACAATTAAAGTCAGGATTTTCTAACATCACAACCTTATGGGTATTAATAAGCTCTAATCATTAAATATATCATCCTTGTCTTAGATAGGGTTTTACTGCTGTGAACAGACACCATGACCAAGGCAGCTCTTATAAGGATGACATTTAATTGGGGCTGGCTTACAGGTTTAGAGGTTCAGTCCATCATGATAACGTCAGGAGCATGGCAGCATCCAGACAGGCATGGTGCAAGAGGAGCTGAGAGTTCTGCATCTTCATCTGAAGGCTGCTAGGAGAAGACTGGCTCCCATGTGGTTAGAAAGAGGGTTTTGTTGCCCACTCCCACCGTGACACATTTCCTCCAACAAGGTTACACCTATTCCAACATGACCACACCTCCTAATGGTTTCACTCTCAGGGCCAAGCATATTACAACCACCACAATCCTCTAGTCCTATTCTGTACAAACCTTACTGTCTGTGTCACTGTTCTATTGTTGTGAAGAGACACCATGACCATGGCAACTCTTACAAAAGGAAGCATTGTAATTGGAGGCTTACAGTTTCAGAGGACTAGTCCATTATCGTCATGGCAGGGAGCAGGGTAGCATGCGGGCAGGAGGTAGAGCAGTAGATGAGAGCTTTACATTTGGATCCACAGGCAGTTGGAAGAGAGAGCCACTGAGCCTGGTATAGGCTTTTGAAACCTCAAAGCCCACCCAAGTGTCACATTCTAACAGGGCCACACCCACTCCAACAAGGCCATGTCTCCTAGTCCTTCTAATCCTTTCAAACAGTTCCACTCCTCGGTGACTAAGCATTCAAATATACGTGGGCTGTTCTCATTCAAACCACCCTTACGTAACTTACCCAGGTCATCTGTGACTTGGCTTTAAGTTTCTATGACTTTTTCTGTTGTTATATTTGTAGGACAGAACATGTTTTACACATTCATACACATACATATATACACATGACTTATTCTTATCTAAAATGTTTTGACTATTATTAAATGTGAAACATTCCATTTTTATCCTTTCTAACATTTTATATTTTCCTGTGGTCTTACAGACCAGGAATAAATTCATATCACAGCAAGAGTTTTAGAAATATCGATGGTTTTGAATGAGGAACATTCTTATAAACAAGAATTATTAGGACAAAAGTCCTCAGAGCTGAAGATCTTTCCATGTCAACCCTGTAAATGTAATTCTGAATGGCAAGCCATATTATCATCGTCTTTTAATTTCCATTAGGAATCATTTGGGACATTTCCTCTTGTTTTCTCCCTAGGTTCTGAAAATATCCATCTTTCTCAATCTTTATGTAGAAATCCTTTTTTTTTTTTTTTTTTTTGAGACAGGGTTTCTCTGTATAGCCCTGGCTGTCCTGGAACTCACTCTGTAGACCAGGCTGGCCTTGAACTCAGAAATCTGCCTACCTCTGCCTCCCCAAGAGGGCTGGGATTACAGGCATGCCCAACACTGCCTGGCCTGAAATCCTTTTTTGAAAAAAATTAAGATAATTTTATTAGTATGCAATGTAATTAAATAATATATGCTGTAAGAAATTTTCCTAAGGGGGGCGCCTTAAGAGATGCCTACTTTCAATGGAATCTTCATTCACTATGTATAATAGCTCCTCATAGCTGTGTAGATAGAGCCCTTTCCCTCTTAGTCTTTTCCAGCCTTGTGGAATTAAGGCCTAATTGCATATAACTGTCTGGGATATCCCTGTCCATCTTCTTCTTTTATGAAGCAATATTAATATTTAACAAGTCCACATGTTATCATTGTAGGCAGGAATAATTAAAGGTGTAAGCACAGCAATTGGCTAGTTTAGAAGATACTATGGAACATCATCTTAGTAGAAGAAAGTTGAATCTAAGTTACAGGTATGCTATAATCTAATATCATCTGTGGCGAAGTTTTGAGACAAAAATGCTTGGGTCTGAAGTAGGCAGGTCAAGTCCCATCTCCAGAGCCAGCTTTTCAGTGAACTTAAATAGCATATGGCAATTTACCATTGCAATCCATGTACAAAAGACATTTTTAAAAAATAAAACTTAACCCAGGGTTTTATTTGGGGTAGGAAACTAATTGTTGAGTCCAGTGAAAACTGGCTGGATCCGAAGCATCTGTCATCCTTTTAATCTGCATAAAGTTGTCCAAATGAGTCTTTTCTTCTGGGCCTGATAGGTCCTGTCAAGAGACAGACAGTAAACCTATATGCATCCAAACATACATCTATCCATCCATCCATCCATCCATACATCCATACATACATACATACATACATCCATACATACATACATACATCCATACATCCATACATACATATGTGTGTGTCCTATAAAGAATAGAACATGCACTTTTGAAGTGTTAGTCACACTCTGATGTCTGTAAATCAATAAGACCGTAGGTGCACGGCACTTTGCGTTCATGATTAATCAGGATCAATCAGATAGAAGTACCCGCTTTTACCAGGGTCTCGACATTTTTGGATACCGACGTTTGGATTTGGGGCGACCACTGCTTGAAGTGTATACCTATAGCCAATCGGTGTGTGCTTGCAGATGAGAGAAGTCAAGCTGAAAAAACAATCAACAAGTATTCTTTACTTAAATGTTTCTCTCCCCACCCCTTTAAACACATATGTACCTATACCCTAGAGCAGATTAAGCCCGACACAGCCATAAACCAGACTCTCAGAGGAACTCTGAAAATGGGGCCACTCAGCTCTTCTTTTTCTTAGTCCATCTATGTCATTGTTACTGGAAATTAGAAACACAATTAAGAATATCCAGGTGTGGTGGGGTCAGAGACCAACGGACCAGAGAGAACAAAGGAGCCTCTGGAAGCGAAAGAGTTAAAGCCAACAACTGACAAATGGGACTTTATAAAACTAAAACTTCTGCACAGCTAAAGAAACAATCAACTCAGTGAAGAGGAAGTCCACAGAGTAGGAGAGACTCTTTCCCAGCTATACATCTGATGAGGATTAGTATCCAGAATATTAAAAAAAATAATATCAGGGTCAAAAAAGCAAATGACCCACTTGAAAAAAAATGGGACCTGGGACTTGAGAATTCTCAAAAGAAGAAAAAAAATGGGTAAGAAATATCTCAAATTGTTCACCGTCCCTAGCAATCAGGGAACTGCAAATCAAGACAACCTTAAGGTTTTATCTTATCCTATCGAGAGTGGCTAAGATCAACAAAACAGTTGACAATAAATGCTGGAGGGATGAGGGAAAGGGGCACAGCTCTTCTCTGTTAGTGAGATTGCACACTGGTGCAGCCACTCTGGAAATCAGTGTGGAGAATTATCAAAAAACTAAAACCAAATCTACCATATGACACGAGTATACCAATCCTTTGCTTACTCTAAGGATATACTACTCCACAGACACTTGTTCAGCCATAGTCATTGCCGTTCTTGTCACAATACCCAGGAAATGGAAATATCCTAAATGTCTTTCCACTGACAAATGGATAATGAAAATGTGGGCACATACTGATGTGTTTATAAAAAGATAAAGATATTTAAGAATATGCTCTATGGGGGGTGTGGTGAGGTATGGGGGAAGGGAGTGCCTCAGTGGGCTCATGCCAAGGCATCCCTTCTCCCTGAGGGACCAGCCACACAATGGTATGGTATAGTATAGAATAGAGTTTATTCAGAGCGTGGAGAGGGGAGCTAAGAGGGTAGTGAAAGCAGAGAAAGGCGGAGAAAGGGAGAGTAGAGGCCAGCCATGACCACATGGAGAGAAGGGGAAAGAGGACAAGAGAGAAACAAGTGGGAAGCAGGACTAAGAGAGAGAGGAGGGGGCAAGCAGCCCCTTTTATAGTGGGTCAGGCATACCTGGCTGTTGCCAGGTAACTGTGGGGGTGGAGTTTAGACAGAATGCGCTCTCTCTCTCTCTCTCTCTCTCTCTCTCTCTCACACACACACACACACACACACACACACACACATACACACACGCGCGCGCGCGCGCGAGCGCTATGGAATACTATTCATCTGTAAAATGAAGTCATGAACTTTGTAGGTACATGGATGGAAATAGGAATGATTATATTGAGTGAGATAACCCAGACCCAGAAACACAAGTGCTGCAAACTCTCCCTCAGCAGAAGTCCCTCACTCCAAATCTCCAGATGTGAGCACATATTCTGGAGTAACTGCAGAAACCAGGAAAGTAACAAGGGACCTTTGCTGTGGTTGGGGGGTGGGGTGGGGGAGTAGCAGGGAGGAGATCAGCAGGGTCCAAATGATCTGGTCCTGGAAATGGGAAAATAGGAGACTCTTATGAGGGCGTGGATGGAGGTACAGGAGGAGGGAAGAGGGAAAATAACAGTAAGAATGTCTGGAAAGGTCAAAAGGAACCACACTATGAACTATATGGTTTTAAAATCCTATAATATCCATGTCTGTGTATAAATAAACATACATAGTTTAACTGAAATTTTGTCATCTGAGCTGACAATGCTCCTCCCAAGAGCCAAAGACTATCTAACAAAACTTACAACACCAGGTATAAGAAAACCCCTTTTGAGGATTGGTCAGGGTTGTCCAAGAGTCTCCTAAAACATCACAGGCTCTTGTCATTGGCCTTGATGGCCCTCTAGAAGTGGAAGCTAAGCCCCTATTGCTGAAGTAACCTGTACTTCAGACACAGGGTCCAGAGGCCCCTGGGCTGGAATGGGCTTGAATGTCTCCTACTTGCGAACTATCTCTCATGGTACAGAAAGCACCACGCAAACTTCCAAAGTAGGGAAGACCTACTCCACAAGAGAGAAACCATGCCTGGAACTGGAAACTTAGCCAGTACCCAAGGCTGGGGAAGTCATGGGATTTTCGGGAGAACCTACAACTACTGCTTTCCTCAACTGCCCTCTAATCTCAAGGTACATCCTAAACATTTGTTCTTGTACACACCAGATAAGTTTGGCACTCGTCTGTTGTCGATCAACACACCTACTCCTCTTGTCAAGAATACTTTGGGATGTACCAGATGAAGATCATCACAGAAAACCACCACTAATCAAATTTCATAGATGTGGAGCCCCAGTCCCAATAAGTACGTCTATGAAACTCCTGCACCTAAGTGTTGGGGAGTATGGCAGAAGAAGAGGCCAGAAGAGTGTACGAGCCAGAGGATCAGGAGTTTGCTGTGAGACTGTTTAATGTCAGAAGCTATACCCATAAAGTCTCCATATGGCAGCTTCAATATAAGCTGAACAGGAGAGCCACAACAGACATGGCAAAGAGCTTGGGGTAGGGGAAAGTTAACGAGTCCTCCACCCTACACCAAGACCACAGGGATGCTGAGAGCAGTTGACCATTTGTTCACTGTTCACGTTGCTTTTGACCTAGCACCTAGATATGGCCTCCCGAACTTCTGGTGACTTCTAACAGGAAGGGACACTGGGGTGATGGGATGCGCAGGTGTTTGTCCTCCGTGGGTCTTGGACCTTCTCTGAAGCCCCTTGAGCTCTTCTTGTCACCAACAGTCTCCCTTCTGCTCTCATGGCCTTCCCCCTTCCATATTTCACACTTGAGAGGAGGCATGTGACCCTTGTCTTGTCGATCTGATGGTAGGTTGTCTCATTTCCAGCCCCACCTATTTTCCTGCAGGTGACATGGTTTCTTTCTTCTTTATGACAGGATACTGCATTGCTCATTCTCACACGATGCACCCCAGTTTGCTCTGCTGCTAGGCACCAAAGCTTAGTGCATGACTTCACTATTAAGGATAGTGTGTATATATGTAGATATGTGAAAATCTTTGCAGTGTGCTTGGATTCCTCCTGTTGTGTTCATGATTTATGGTCATGAAATTCTTAAAGGACTTTCTTACTGATTTCTGAGTGGATGTGTTGATTTATATTTCTGTCAGCATGGTATAAGAGTTCATTTTCCCCTTGCCAACATTTGTTTGGTTTTGGTTTTTTGTTTGTTGTGTTTTGTTTTTCTGACTGGGGTGAGATGGAATCTCAGTGTAGTTTTGATTTGTATTTTCCCATTGGCTAAAAGTGTTTAACATTTTTAATTTATTATTTATTGGCCTTTTAAAAAAAAACTTTTACTTTGAAAAGTATCTATTGAAGTTGCCCATTTATTGATTAGATTATTTTTCTTTTGTTGCTTAATTTTCCAATTTTGAAAATATATTACAAATATTATTTCCATGTCATATAAATATTTAGCAAACATTTCCTCCCGTTCTGTAGCCCACCACTTCACTCTGCTACTTGTTTCCTTTGCCGTTCAGAAGCTTTCTAATTTGATGCAATTCTTAGTCATTTCCTGTTATTTCCTGAGCATTTGGAGCCAAATTCAGAAAGACATCCTCTATGCCTGTATCTTGAAGTGTTTTCCTCTGAGTTTCGAAGTTTCAGGACACATTCTGAATATTTGGTATCCGAGTTACATCTCTGTTTTATCCATTTTTGAATATACAAGGCATAACTAATCTATTTTAATTATTTCTAATCTTTATACGACTAAAGTATGAATGGCTTATGTATCACTTTGCAATAACAGAAAAATATGAATTTTAGCTGTTGTTCTTTCTCGTTATTTTTATGCCTTCTGGTATTCTGTTCACTAACACTTTTATCTGATTGAAGGACTTCAGCCTTTCTATAGGGCAGGGCTGGG
Source organism: Apodemus sylvaticus (assembly GCF_947179515.1). Lineage (NCBI taxonomy): Eukaryota > Metazoa > Chordata > Mammalia > Rodentia > Muridae > Apodemus > Apodemus sylvaticus. The sequence continues at coordinate 20,827,981 of NC_067489.1, forward strand.
GGAGAGATATTCTTTATCCTTCCTTCATTTCTGAAGGACAGCTTTGGCTGGGTACAGCATTCTGGTTGGTCAGGGCTTTTGTCAGTACTAGGGAACTCTCCCACCACTCTCTCCTGGTGTGCTTAGATAACATGAGGATTCTACAGTCTGTCCACTTCCTTTCTCTCGGTGCTTTGAGGATTATCTCTTTGTCTTTGACCTTTGAAAGCTTGATTATAATGTCTTGGGGGTAGGCTATATTCACTAAGTCAGGTTACTTACTATATTTGAATATTTGTATCTTCCTTTGTTTGGGAAATTTTCTGCCATTACCTCTTTGAATAAGCTTTCTTTGACTTCCAGAAGACTGAACCACAATAATCCATATTTTTCTTTTTGCCTTTAATGTGATCCCAACATTCTCACAATTTCTTCATTTTTCTTCCCTCTTTTCTTTAATAAGTCTGAATTCAGCCTCACCCATTTTTCCTTTGATATATTTAATATTGGTGTTTTTCAACATTTGTTATTTTACTTAATGTTCTTCCAGTTCAAAGATTTTTAATTTAAAAAGAGTGACTACTATTTCTTTACTAAGTTTCTCTATTAGAGTATTGAGGGTGTGTGTGTGTGTGTGTGTTTTCTTGAAACTTGTTTGGCTTCCTTAATAGTTTTTATTTGTTACCATTTCTGTTGCTGTTATAAAACACCACGAGCAAGGAAACTATTAGAAAGGTTTTATTTGGACTCAGGGTTCCAGGGGGATAAGAGTCAGTCAAGGCAGAAGTTATGGAAGCAAGTAGCAGACAGGATAGCCACAGCAGGAAGCTGAGCTCATATCTTCAAACATAAGCAGGAAGCAGAGAAAGCAAATTGAGAGTATGGTGGAGCTCTCTGCCCTCAAAGCCTTTCCTTTCCTTTGATGGTCTCTTTCCAGCAAGCCGCACTTCCAAACCTAACCGAACAGCGCCACCAACTGGAGACCACATGTTCAAACACGGGAGCCTGTGGGGGACATTTCTCATTCGAACCACTGCACAGCTGCTCTAAATCCACATTTTGGGCTTTTTCTCTGTGGGTTATGACTGCTTTCAGTTCCTCATTTTCACTCTTAGATGGGGTCACGGTTCATTGAATGGTCTTTTTACCCCTCCCCCAGCCTTGGAAAATTTTAAATTAACACATATTTCTAGTACACAGAAATGGGATTCACTGACCTTTCAATGCATGAAAGCAGGCATTGATTATATCTGTTTTCTACTGCCTTTGTTCCTTTCTCTTCCCCTTCCTGTAGCTTCTTTACCAATTCCTAATAATCTCTCTTTACAGGAAGTTCTTACTGTTGCTTGGTGTGTAACATAAGCTGTGCATTAAAATCACACATTTATGGCAGTCTGTGCTGACTTTTCCAGAAATTCTAAGCAGGCTGATTATTTTCTCCCACACTGTAGTCACCCCTACAATTTCAGCACTAGCTGTCACCCTAAGACTGGATTTGCCATGAGGACACTTTTGTTTGTTGTCACTGTTTCAACACTAGAGGGCGACCCAAACCCAGATTTGTCCTAAACCCTCAGCCGGTGTATTGTTTAGAATGAACTGTCAAAGAGTGTCTACACCTCTATGTGTCTCCCTCAGATCAGGATGGCCTGGATGTGTCATCCAGAGTCACTGCTAGTCAGGCTCTGTAGTATACTGTTCACTTAAGGCAGAATCATTGAGTCAAGCATTGCGATGGCATGTCTTGAATACAAAGATGAGCACAGTGCAGGACCAGTGATGAGGAAAGATGCAATATAAGAAATGAGTCAGAATAAGAGAAGAACATGAAGAGATGAAGAGAGAAACATCTTCCTGGATCCCAAAAATCAATGACAGCATACTTGAAAATGGCAGGCAAGAAGGGGGGTGGGCAGGGCAGGAAAAGAAGCCAAACTGAACACATCTGTACATTTAGCTGTACATTTAGCTAAACTGAACGCATCTGTACATTTAGCTGTACATTTAGCTAAGCTGAACACATCTGTACACTTAGCAGGCTCCTGAAAGAGAACCAGGAGCCACAAGCCAGCAGGCATCTTATTCATTTCTGGTAAAGGAGACTTGAACCTCAAACTACAGAGGATATGAAAAAGGTAATGTTCACATGTTAACATTGAACTGTTAACAAGGGACTGATTCTTCAAGAGGTAAAGCAATTGTGAATATCTAGGCAATGAATGTCGAGTTCTCAATGCCATGAAATGCACTAAGCAAGCATGACAGATCAGGAAGGCTCTAATACCACAAGGCAAGACTTTAATATTCCATGATCATCACTAGGTAAGTCATCCAAACTAAATCTCAGCAAAGACACCTTGAAGTGAAATTACCCCATAGATTAAAAGGCTCAAATATTTCTAAAGAATATCCTACCCAACAGATGGGGAATAGAGGTTATTCACAGTGGCACATGGAGCTTTTTCCAAAATCGATCATATTATAGGCCAAAGCAAGTCTTAAGGAATTTTTAAAGAATGGAATGAACTCTATTTTTTCTTTTTTATTAAATCATAGAACAAAACTTGAAATCAACAGACATAGAAAAAATAGAACTACAAAAACTGCAAACAAATGGCACACTTCTGAATAAACAGAAGGCACTGAAGAAATCAAGGAGGAAATTTTAGAATTCCTAGAATTAAATAAAAGCAGCGTTAGCATGCATATGCAAATCCGCATATACATATACACATAAAATTTCAATTTAGGTTCTGCATCTGAGGGAAAACATGCAACTTTGGCTTTGAGTCTGACATATTTCACTTAACATAATGATTTCCAGTTCTATCTATTTTCCTGAAATGTCATTATCTTATTTTTTCTTTACAGCCTTAGGGGGGGGAATATTTATTTTAATGTTTAGATCACATAGACAGTATAATAACTGGATTTAAATGTTATCGGCTACAGCCATGAATCTTGCTTACCCTTCAGAACTTGATGTTCAAACCTTGTTGCTGAAGATACCACATTATTGACTCAGAACATAGAGAAATCAATCTGGTACAGACCAGGTAGTTTTATTCTTATTGGCTAGCTTTCACAATGCTGCAAGTTTGTACGCGTGCAACTTGGGGGAGAGGATTCATGAACAGACTTACCCTGCTGGGAACCCATGTACCTCAACAGTAACTGGTTTGGCAAGGTACAACCACTGGGACAATAGTGTCACAGATGTTATGAAGTAACCAACCACCTTCTGCTTTAAAGCCCACGCCACAAGATAGAGCTCATGCCTAGTACTGTTAACTGAGCCCCAAATCCATGGTTGGCTATGGCCATAAGGAAAAACCTAGCATTATTATTCTGCTAAATGGACATAGTATTGCTCTACCTTCTAAGTCCGTGGTTCTCAACCTTCCTAATGCTGTGACCCTTTAATATAGTTCCTCATGTTGTGGTGGACCCCAACCACAAAATTGTTTGATAGCTATTTTATAACTGTAATTTTGCTACTGTTATGAAGAGCAATACAAATATCTGATATGCATGCTATGTGATACCTGTCCCCCAAAGGCTTCACAGCCCACAGGTTGAAAACCTGCCCTAAGTTCTTATCTTTATTTCTATAGATCAGTGCTCCTCTCAAACCTCATCAGAGCAGCTTCTTTCTGTAGTAGATGGTAATGACTAGACTCACAACTAATTAACAAGCAAGAATAACGCATTTGAGAGTTCTTATGTATAAATGGGAAATCTATGTGAAATCCCATGGTTCCAGTACCATCATGGAAAAGAGGGCATGACAAGACATGACAGAAATGTTGCACACATGAACACAAACCAGTTTAACTACATACAAGAACTGTACAATATCAAACCAGACAAAAATTCTAAATGGATAGGGGAGGGGCTCATGAAATTTCCCCTGATGATCTATTGGTAATAAATGGCTCCTGGTATCCAGAGAATCAGTTTTTGTTCAGGGATGTGGTCTCTAAGAGGCTATCCACTCTCCAGTAGATGGGTCTATACCCAAGCACATAGTGGTTGGTTTTGTTTTTATTTTGTTTTGTTTTTATTTTTGTTAACTTGAGACAAGCTAGAGCCATTGGGAGGAGAAACCCCAATTGAGTTTCTCCTCATTGATGAAAGCTTGCTCTACACTGATTCAAATAAGATCCATGCCTTCCTTGCTTAACTTATCCCTGGCCCATCTATCATGCTGAAGTTATCAGCATCCTCTCTGAGAACTCTTGAAGAATGGTAGAAGAGGATTCTAATATGTTGGAAGAATCTACATGGGTGATAGGACTATATTGGACATGTCATAGTTTTCCTCTTATATTGATCTGCCCCTGCTTTTTAAAGATTAGATATTTTTATTGATTCTCCAATGGATTATACATCCTGCATCCTGATCATACACGCTTCCTGGCCCTTCCATGTCTGTGCTTCACCCTTGTGACCTCCTCCCTCCCCAAACAAAAAAAAATAATAAAAATAAAAGTAAGAATTTAAAAAAAGTCCAATTTATGTCATCCATATCACAGAAGCATGGTCAACCTCTCAGTGGCCAGCTCCTTAAGTAGAGCTGAGTCCCTCCCCTCCCTCATACCCCACCAGAGGCCACCGATTGTGGTTGTGGAGAACTACTCTTCAGCATCCCCATAATACTTCTTAAGAGTTCTTTTTGGTAGTTTCCTGTTTACGCTGGTTTTGAGGGGCAGGGAGGGAGTTCAATGAAAATAGCGATTGTCACCGAAGCCTTCCCCCTCCACCATGCATCTTCTGTCATCGATATCACAGCAAAAGCAGCCTCCTTGCTCTTTACAGTCAGCAGCAGCATGGAGCACGGGCCTCCAGATGGTGTCTGGTGACAGTTCAGACCTCAAATATGCCTCCCAGCTCTAGTAGGACCATGGGCACAGATGTGGCCTTTGGAGGCAGCTCAGGCCTGGACATCAACATGGTCTTCGGTGGTAACACTAAGTTTTTATCTTTATATCCATAGGTTAGTGTACCTCTCAACCCTCATCAGAGACCTATTGTGGTGGTTTGGCCTAGATGCTTGGCCTAGGGAGTGGCACTATTAGGAAGTGTGGCCTTGTTAGAGTAGGTGTGGCCTTGTTGGAGAAAGTGTGTCACTGTGGGGGTGGGCTTTGAGATCCCCCTCTAGCTGCCTGGAAGCCAATCTTTCTCCTGTTTGCCTTTACAACAAGAGGTAGAACTCTCAGCTCTTTCTCCAGCACCATATTTGTCTGGATGCTGCCATGCTTCCTGCCATGATGATAATGGACTAAACCTCTGACTCAATTAAATGTTGTCCTTATAAGAGTTGCCTTGGCCATGGTGTCTGTACTGGCTGGTTTTGTGTGTCAACTTGACACAGGCCTGAGATATCACTGAGCAAGGAGCTTCAGTTGGGGAAGTGCCTCCATGAGCTCCAGATGTGGGGCATTTTCTCAATTAGTGATCAAGGGGGGGGGCCCTTGTGGGTGGTGCCATCCCTGGGCTGGTGCTCTTGGGTTCTGTAAGAGAGCAGGCTGAGCAAGCCAGGGGAAGCAAGCCAGTAAGAAACATCCCTCCATGGCTTCTGCATCAGCTCCTGCTTCCTGACCTGCTTGAGTTCCTGTTCTGACCTCCTTTAGTGATGAACAGCAATGTGGAAGTATAAGCTGAATAAACCCTTTCTCCCCAACTTGCTTCTTGGATATGATGTTTGTGCAGGAATAGAAACCCTGACTAACACATTGTTTCTTCACAGCAATGGAAACTCTAACTAAGACACCTATGGTTTTAGTTATAAGAAAAACCTTGAAATTCTAATTATAAGCACATTTTCAGAATGTTCATGAAGTTTTTTTTTATTATTCCAAGACAGTTTCAGTGCAAAAGGTGATTGGGCATGTGTGCATGTGTGTGTGTGTGTATGTGTGTGTGTGTGTGTGCACGTGCGCGCGCATGTGTGTGTGTGTGTGTACAGGTACATGTGTGTATGTATGCATGTATGTAAAGGACAGAGATTGATTGATATTCACTCTCCATATTATTTTTTGAGCCGATGTTTTTCCACTGAATCTGGAGTTTGCATCTTTGGTTTTAACAGCTGATGAGCAGGTCACAGGCATCCTCTTGTCTATACTTCCCTAGTGCTGAGATTATGGGCATGCAGCCCTATGATTGGCTGGGGGTGGAACTCAGGCCTTCTGTTTGTGCAGCAAGAAATTCCCCAACCGAGCCATCACCCCAGCTCCTACAAAGACTGTTTTAAAGATGCTAACATTAGCTTTGTTTATTTATTCATTCATTCATTCATTTATTCATTATTAAGAGTGTGGATAGAAAACTGGGCTTTTCCTTAACCTTTTAAGTTTATTACAAACTTAGTCAGAAGATTCAAGAAATACAAACAAAAATTGCAACTTTTCCTCTTCAATTCAAGTCAATAATTCCTCTTCCTGATTCAAGTTTAATTAATACAAGATGAACTGAAATATACTTCTGAGCAGTCATCTTCACTTACTCCACAGTTAATTAAATTCCTCCAATCACTAAAACAGTATTTATGATCTTAGTATAATTGATTTTCTTTTCAGCATTTCAAATGACTTGAACAGACATAGCTTTCCAGATGCTTGAAAAGTTCTGATAAATGCAACAAACTTTAGGTGAAAGTTGAGTGTTGCTGAAAAACTCCAAGTCTTTAATATCTGTCAATGTACATCTGTAAGGTCACATACTTCATTGTGTGCTGTGACATGGAATCACAGCTCCAATCTTTCATGTTTTCTCATTTTTCCCAAATGTAAAAAGCCTATAACCACTCACATACCAAATATACAGAGTCTCCCAACAATTTAAAAAACTCTTCCTGAATGAAACACTAAAGCATTAATAAACTGATTTGTTTCCTCATATCTCAATGCAGACACAAGTTCTGAACACATGACCTGACCTTGGAAAGGACAACCTTGGCATGCAACCAATATTCACAATGTGATACATGCATTTAGAGGCAAGACCAGCATCTGCTATGCAAAGACCACCCAGGGCTAAGACTGGCATCTTGAGAGGCCATGAAAAGAATGTCCAGAAATGAGACTGGAACGAGCACCCAGGCTAACATAATTTTCATGGGCCCGTTTAGTTCCCTCTGTGCTCCTTCTTTCTTTTCCTGTTTCCATCCTGCTTTGGGATAGGTCTTCCCAAAGAACCCAGGCCGGCCTGGAGTTAGGGGTCTCTTTGCCTCAATCTCTTGAGAGCTGGGACTGTTTGAAGTTGTATTCCTTTACTTTTTCTTCATTCTGCTCTAACTTTAGAGTTGTATCACCCCCCCCCCCATGCCTCTTATTGTCTCTTTATGTGTTCGCTCCTTTTTCTTTCTCTGTTATCCTAATTGTTATTGTTAGTTTTACCTTGCATATTTCCTTATTGTCTGAATCCTCAGTAACTAATATCTCAGTGCACACAGTGCTATTTGGGTCTTTTACTTCCTAAAATGACTGAAGTTGAAGGGGTGACTGTTGTGTAAGTGATTATCACTGTGTTTTCATAGAGGGCTTATCCCTTTGTTGTAACTGTTCCTCCAGATAGTGCTCTGCTCTCTGAGTAGTCCTGAAGGCTGAACTTGCTACTCTGAGCATGTGACTTGAAAGTCTAACTACCGAACTACACCCCTGATCTATCAGGGAGAAACAGCATCTTAATCCTATTATGACTTAGTCTCATTTCTACATTGCAAACATGTCCATGAAATAAATGTGGGTGATTAAGAAAGGAAATCCAAGCAGCCAGCTAATCCCAATTGTGCAAGTCCCAGTGCAAAAACACAAGAAACATGAAAGACCAGGCCAACATGACTTCTCAAAAACTGACTAATCCCACAGTAATGGCCTCCAATAAGAACGAATTATATGAAATCCCAGACGAATAATTGGAAAGAATATTTGTAAGTATGTTCAAAGAAATCAAGGAGAACATGAATTCCTGAATAAATTAAAAGAGAACGCAGACGGCTGAATGAAAGAAGAGAAGCCAATACGGGATGGGAATATGGAATTTAATAAATAGATTTACTGCAAAAGATCAAGCTGAAATACTGGAAATGAAAAGTTCAATAAGTCAAAAATACCAGTGGAAATTATCACTCATAGAATACATAAAGTAGAAGGTAGAGCATCAGATCTTGAAGATGAAGCAGATGAGTTAGAAATTCAGACAATACAAAGATAAATCAATAAGAAAGTTGTAATATAGCATATGAACTCTATGAAAAGACCAACCCTGTTACTCATGAGCATAGAAAAGGGAGAATTTTGGACTAAAAGCAGAGTGAAGCCATTCAAGACACTTTCTTAAATCTAAGTAAAGAAATGGCCATCCAGGACCCGGAGACCTTTAAAATACAAAACATGAAAGACCAGAGAGGAGCCTCCATGCACATCACAGCTAAAGCACCAACTATGAGGATAAAAGGAAGTACGTTGAAAGTTGGGGGCATGACATCAAGTCAAATAAAAAGACCAATGGATCTGAATAATAAAATATTTCTCAGCAGGCACTCTAGAAGCCAGGAAGGCATGGAGTGATGCATTTTAAGCACCCATGCTGGGTAGCTCCCAACTGCCTGGAACTTCAGCTATAGAGGGATCTGATACCTCTGTAGATCGGCACCCACATTCACATGTGCACACACACACACACACACACACTCACACACACACATACACACATATGATGAAAACTAAGAACAAAAAAAAAACTTAAAAAAACAAAATTGTTATTATGAAAGTCAACACCAAGGACAATGAATATATACCAAATAAGATATATACTCAGAAACAAAAGCTTGTGCAAACCTTCTTCCTTGATTTAAAACTCTTGGTTAAATGAAATTGACTACAGCCAGTTATTGGGGGGATTAAAAGTGGGTGGGTTTTGAGTTACCTGGTTGGGGATGGAGAAGAGAGGACAGGAGGAGAGGCGAGAAAGCCACTATGAGGGGAGATGCACCATGAGTGTATGGTCAGGAGAAACAGCAAGCATTTGGGGTACACCGCTGGGGAAGTGGTCGGGTCAGCAGTTAGTAAAGTAGATTAGTGGTTACTCCCCAGTAACTGTCATAGCCAAATTCAATAACCGTAGTGTGAGTCTCATTTATTTGTAAGCTAACCAGAGATAAGCATAGATTGGTTCTACTACATCTCTGGACTCACCTATTGGACTAACAGCAGCGGGGTGGGGCTAGCAGCGGGGTGGGGCTAGCAGCGGGGTGGGGCTAGCAGTGGGGTGGGGCTAGCAGCGGGGTGGGGCTAGCAGTGGGGAAGAGAGGAAGAGGGGTGGGACTAACAGCAGAGGGGTGTGGCTAGCAGCTTATCAAGCTGTTTTGATTTCTTTTCACTTTCTAGTCTTTGGTCACTCTTATTTTTGTACCAGCCATAGTTTCTTGTATTCTATTTTGCATCTTCTCTGTCAGTGACAGACAGCTTTAATGGGTTGGAATCTCAAAGGGTATCTAGCTGCTTTGCTGCATCTGTGGCATTCTTTTAGAAAGATCTCTTCTACCTCTGAATTCATGGCTTAGAGGATGTTGATTTGGGAGTCTGATTTGCAGTTTCCTGTCTTTTTCCCTAATTAGCCATTTATTTTAAAGCCACCTTTGTAGGTAAAAGGTCATAATTTTCAAATAATGTAATTGTATATTGCTGTTTCATGATTTCTATAATTCCCTTTAATTTACTGCATAGTTTAGAATGACCATATATTAATAAAAGTGACTATTAATCGTCATATATTATGTTTGATTTTAAAAGAGACTGATCTATTGTCTTACTGTAAATTTGGAATTTGATCCAAACTAAATAGTCAAATTTGATCCAGGATAAATATTCCAGATTTAGTTAGGGGAGTATGTTTTTATTTCCAGTTTAAAACAAGTAAGAAATGACTGTTGAATTTTTTTTAATCCATCTAGTTTCCCTCGAGATACTCATATGTTTTGGCTTATTTCTGTGTTAACGTGTATTGATTTAAGAAGATTGAGTCCTGCTTCATTCCTGGAACAAGCCTTATTTGGCCATGGAATATTATTCTTTTAATACACTGCTGGATTCTATTGCTATTATTTTAGCTAGAGTGGTAGATTAAAATAACAAGTGGTATTAATTTTTAGTTTTCCTTTTTACGCTTTTTGTACTTACCTTAAGTTTCTGTTTGAGAGTTATGCAAGCTTTGAAAATCAACTGGGAAGCCGTCTTTCGCTACGCTCTGAGAAGGCTTAAAGACCACGGGAATCGTCTGTTTGCTAACATTTGGAAAAACTCATCAGTGAACCAAAAATCCTGTTCGTAAACTGGTTCTCATCAAGTCTTGTGGTTTCGGAAGCGATGGCTAGCAGTCACAAATCATCTGTTACTTAAACGGTTCATCCAGGAGTAGCTGTTCTTTATCACCTCTCCTGACTGTGGTCAGGTCCTGGAGCTTTTGCTTAGCTGATGTCCCTGGCGTGGGAGGGAAGACCCTGCAGCTTCAGACCTGTTTGCTCTTGTGCTCACACTATGCCTTCACACAGAAGGCGATATCCTACCTGGAAATGGACCCCTGAAACCATTTAGGCTTTTATGTGGCATTTATGGCTGGATTGAATTCGGGTCATCGTGATTTGGTTGCAAGTGTCTTTATCCACGGATCCATTTTTCTGTCCCTCTTTTTGTTTCTATGTATTTTAGACATTGTAGGCTCCGTTTTTTCAAAACCTACTTTAATAAGGGTTCTCAAATGTCTTGACCTTCCCCACCCCCACCCAGCCCACCATCCAAAGGTAGGAGAGAAATGATGGTAAATGGGATGAGGGGATGTGGACCTGTTTAGTAGCTCTTTGGGACAATTCCAATCTTTGTTGTCAGGATACTAACAGTCCAATTCAAAAGTGTCACCAAACACAAATCAGTAGTGGCACAGAATGACAAATTGGTATGAGTCAGCAAGAAGTTCTCTGCCGTGCCTCTCTCAACGAAGTAATGATCAGCAACGACTAGAGACCAAGGAAGCGTTGCAGAGCCAGCAATGCAAGCGCCATGTCACCTACTTATACTCTCTCCAAACATCATGTGTCTGCTTCAGCAAAACATGAGGCATTAGCTGAGAAGTTTCCCATGACACAGCCAGAAGTTTCCACCTCAAAATATCCTGTCATACACAATACAGTGACACTCTGGGCAGTCATGAGCCCCGTGGACAATGGACGCAGTTTGCGATGATATGACCTAGTGGTGTCATGCCATATCAGTCTGTGGATGAACACTCTGATGTGAGCTTGATCAGAAGCCCCTGCAGAGCACATCTCCCAGAATGCATCCTTGTCATAAATGGTGCATGCCAAATACAAGGGTGCTCGGTTTCCGTTCCTATCCTTTTCTTTTCTTTTTTTCTTTTTTCTTTTCTCTTCTTTTCTTTTCTTTTTGTTTCGTTCCATTCCTTTCCTTTTTTTTTTTTTAAAGATTTATTTATTTATTATATGAAAGTACACTGTAACTCTCTTCAGACACTCCAGAAGAGGGAGTCAGATCTCATTAGGGATGGATGTGAGCCACCATGTGGTTGCTGGGATTTGAACTCAGGACCTTTGGAAGAACAGTCAGTGTTCTTAACCACTGAGCCATCTCTCCCAGGCCACCCCCTCCCATCTTTATTTTTCATGAGAATCAATTTTAATCTTTAGTCTTAATAATACAGGCACTTGATGAGTTGATCTTCCATTGACATGGGGTCCATCCCAGATGTAAACACATGATTTTCAGTTTCTCTCAATGTTTCTTCTCTGAAACATGAAAATGTTGGCTTGCTTCGACGATAGGCTTTTGGTTTCTTTATAAAAAGCTTTCCATTCACATTTTTAAGCCTTCTTTCACAATCCTTCTTCCTTTGCTCCTTTGCCTTTGTGTTTGCGTTCACTTGAGAGGAGCAAACATTTTAGGGGATCATTTTCTGAAATTATCTCACAAGAGTATCCTGCCCTGGGGTCTCTGTATCCTCTCCTTCCCTCTGTTGTTGCTCAGTCAGTTCTCAGAGACAGAGAGGGGAAGGGAAGGAAGCAGATAAACTGGACAAGGTGAGGGTGAGGAGGAGCTTGGAGGTGGGGGAGGGAAATGTGGAAGTGAGAATTCTGGGGGCTGGGTTAGAATTGGAAGATTGTAGAACTGGAAGGTTGTCTGTCAGGAACTCTCAGGGCGTGGAACTCACTCTCCGTTATAGCTAAATACTGATATGTCCTGATAGACACGTGTCTGAGTTTCTTTTCCAGTCTCTGTGATAAAATAGTCTGACTCCCACCCATGGCCCCAAAGAAGGGAGGAAAGATTTATTTTGGCTACAGTTCAAGGCATATCACCGTGGCAGGGAAGTCATGACAGCAGGAGCCTGCAGCAGCAACTGGTCACATTCTGTCCACGGTCAGAAAAGAGCATCTCAGTTTGCCCTCCCTTTCCCTGTCCCTCTTCTTCTCTTTCCCTCCCTCCCTCCCTCCCTTCTTCCCTCCTTCCCTCCCTCCCTCTCTCCACCTCTCTTTCCTTCCTCTCCCTCCTTCCCTCCTTTCTTCCCTCCCTTCTTCCCTCTCTCCCTCCCTCTCTCTTTCTGTCTCTTTCTGTGTCTCTCTCTCTGCCTCTCTATGTCTCTCTCTCTCTTTCTCTCTTTCTCCTCCTCTCCTTTCTTCCCTTCTCCTTCCCTCTGTCCCTTTCTCCTCTATTACAGTTTAGGAACTTACTAGGGAATAGTAAGCACTACATACAGTGGAGGTGGACAGGCCTTCCTGTCTAAACTAAAGCAATCAAGCTAATTCCTCTGAGACATGCCCAGAGGCTGTCTCACAGGTGACTCTTGATTTTTAGCAAGATGACAGTTAATGTTAGTCATCAAAACATGTGTGCCCTCCTTGGGAAAAGAACCAGATGCAGACAGGAGCAAAGAAATAAATGAGCATCTAGAAGCACCTAGAGCATCTCATGGTAGAAAGTAGCATAATGCGCAAAGAACTCAGCTGATGCCTCAAAAGGACACAGGGACAGCTGGAAGGAGCTCCTACTGGCCAAACTGAGGCCAATGTAAACATTAAAATGAAGAGTGAGTGTTGGGAAAGAAGCTACCAAATAGAACAAAAATCTCAAGTCAATTAATTAGTAAGTAAACACTAAGCAAAACCTAGAAGGAAAAGGAAGGTCAACCAGGAGACTGGACAACAGAAACATCATAAGACCTTGCTGTTTGCTTGAGTTGTGTGGTGTTGTGGAGCAGATCCAGGATCTTTCACAGCCTAGGGAGGCACGGTGCCACAAGCCACACCTCTAGTCTATGCAGTTGGTACAGCTACTTACTGTGCTAGTTAACTTTGCCAACTTGACAGAACCTAGAATCACCCGGAAAGGAGCCTTAATGAAGAATTGATTCTTAATGTGAAGTCATCTAGAATAGGTTGACATGTATGCATGTCTTTGGAGGAAGGTTTTGATTTTAATGGATCCTTGTGGGAGGCCGCACTCTGGAGGGAAGAGAGGCCTTGCAAATTGGTTTATGTTTGAACAATGTGGTACTCATGTTTATCATGGGCCAAGGTAGTAACATTGGACAACCCACAGCGGATGACATTGAGTATCTGGAGAAACCCAAAGCGAACAGTGGTGGAAACTGTGATATAGGTTTCTTGCAGAATGTCACTTTTGTGTGGATTTTGCCTTGAAACATGACTGTGTAAGTGTTTCTGTGGGATGCCAGCTGAGATTCCTTTCAGGAGTGGAATAGCCTGATGTTATGGTAATACCATTTTCAGTTTTCTTGAGAAATCTCTGTTCTGATTTCCACAGTGGCGTCTCAAGGTTACTCTCCCTCCAGTGGCGCAAAAAAGTTAATTTTCCTTCACATTCTTATCAATATCTTTTGTCATCTCGTTCTTTTTAATTTATTTTTAAATTTTCCCTCTTTATTTTATTCTCCCATATATTACATGCTGACTCAGTTTCCCTTCCTTCCCCTCCCCCAGTCTCTCCCTCACCTCTCCTTTCCCTCAAATCCACACCCCCCCATTCATACCTCCTCTCAGAAAAGAGCGGTCCCCACCGGGACAACAATCAAATATGACAGGGATTTGATAAAACTCAACAGATGTTTCATCCTGTTACAGAGACACTTGCTCAACCATGGTTGGTGTTGCTCTGTTTATAATAGACAGACACTGAAAACAGCCTAGATGCCTGCCAACAAATGAACGGATATGGTATGTTTACACAATGGACTATTACTTACTTGTTATAAAAACACATTCATGAAATTCACATGTAAATTGATGAAGCTAAAAAAGAATCACAGGTGAAGTAACACAGACCCAGAAAGACAAATGTGACACATATTTGCTAATATGTGGGTATCAGCTGTTACATCACTGATAAGCAATCTACATAACCACAGAGGTTAAATATAGAGAAAGAGACTCGGGGGAGAGAGCGATCTTCCTAGGAAAAGGAAATAAAATAGATAATTATGAACAGACAAATGGATGGGAAGAACATAATGATCAAACAGGGAAGGGAAGAGAAGAGGAGGCTGAGGGCTGAGGGCTGAGGGAGGGAGACAGGGAGGGACAGCTAAAGTTAAAGGCCATTGGAGAGGTCATTTGGGAAGGAACTGGGAGAATTAGGGGAGGGGAAACTGTAATCAGAATATGTTGTGTAAAGCAAGTCTTCTATCACTTTAAAAAGTAAGAAAAAATTTAGAAAGCTAACAGGTTATGGAGGGACTCGGTGTTAAGGCTAAGGAAACAAAAATAGCTAAGCAGCTTTCTAAAGGGGGTACTCCAGGAATCTACAGGCGTTCTCTGCCATGGGTGCCTTTTGAGGAAACCAGGTTAGCACTTCTCTATTTTCTCCCTTCTCTTCATTGCAGGTCATCACTGGAAACTCCCTTTCTGTTGCACTGGACTCCCCTTGGATGTGTCCTTAGCCATTAACGTGTTTGTCTTGTACAACCTTGGCATATCACGTTTTCTGTAACACTGCCTGGCTCCAGTATAATCTGAGAGAGACTGAGGGGGGACTTTCAGATGGCATCTCAATACCATGCTCCAGTCAAATCTTTTCTATAAATGACAAAGAAAATTGACTGAAATTCCTTGTTTATGGGAATTCATGGTCTCTACCAGGCTCCTTGTGAAACTCAAAGAAAAAGGGTGTTTCAATCCTGACCCTGGCATTGTGGATGCTCCGTTCTCCAGAGGTTCACATATCCATTAGGAGGAATCACCATCCTCCCCACCTTACTTCTCTGGATAAAAGGGTAACAATATCAGTGGGTAGCATCTGAGATCTAAGAAGTTTTTCTACTATACCATAACCTATCTATGTGATGTTTCCATCAATGTGTTTAAAATGTTGTCATTTACAACTTTCTTTCTTTTGTCCATAATGACAGGGATGTCATATAGAGTCCAGAACAGCATCTGCTGAATGAGTGATCATATCTTCTCCTTTGATAAGAATTGTATTCTTACACCTATGGTTTTCACACCTAAACATGGAGCCTCAGGGATAGTCTAATTTTACTGGAGGAATCATTGAGATTGGTGCCAGTTGGACTGGACATATGACTCAGCAGTTAAAAATACTGGCTGCTCTTCCAGAGGTCCTGAGTTCAATTCCCAGTAACCACATGGTGGCTCACAAACATCTGTAATGGGATCTGATACCCTCTTCTGTCATGCAGGCATACATGCAAATAGACCACTCATATACATAAGTAAATAAATCTTAAAAATAATTGATGCCAGTTACCATCATGGACCAAGCATCTAGTGTTGCCTTGTTGGGTGGATCTATGAGTATTTTCTGGGAATCAGATCTCCCTTAGTTTAGTCAATAGTCCATGGGTTTAATTTGAACTGGTCATTAAAATTCTATTTGTTTGGATATCCCTTTGGGTTCTAGGACATTCTGTTTATTTTTTCTTCCTTTTTAGAATGTTTGGGTTGTTAATTTGTTAACATTTGGCTGTTTCCTCTTCCACTCCTACAATATCTAACTCGAGGAAGGAGTCAATGTTTTAAAACATGGCCATTTGGTTGTCCAGCTGGTCTTATGGCTAATAATAATTATGTTAACCCAACTTTCAAATATTGGAAATGTTAAAAAGAAAGTATAACTAAAGATAATGGGGTTTTATACTTCTCTAAATGATGAACATTCATAAATTGGTTCTGCATACTAAACAGAATACAAAGCAGTAAAAGATTCTGTAATTGTTTTTATGTGGGACAAAACTCAATCTATCTCTGAAATTCCTAAGGCATGACTAAGAAAATATGTGGCCACTTCATAAAATTAGAACTTTTTTGGCATGCCTATTTAAAATGTGTGTGTATGTATGTATATATGTATGTATGTATATGTATGTATAAATGTAAGCACTTGAGGAATGCTCTGTGGCTTGCTACTGACTCCTTTAGAAAACTTTTCTTTTTAAGATTCTCATCATCACTAAGCCTTGATAAGATACAACTGTAAAAATCTGAAATAAAGGGAAAAAACTAAAATCTAACTTACCCTATTTAAATGCATGCAAAGACACCTTGAGGTTTTGAGATGATTCTAATGCATTATATTATATCATAATTATAATTTCTCTCTTACAACGTGTTTTGCGCAAAAATTCATCTCTGCCTTTTTTTTTTTGTCCTAAAGAAAAAGGAAATGCTTTCAGATGGATGTGTGTTGCAGAATGATATCTTCCAAGCATCATCTCTGCCAGCTGTATTGGAACAGCTGTGACTATTTGCAAGATACTCAGAAGTTTATAAGGATCACTGGAGCCTCACCTGAGGATCCTGCTTCTTCCTGCTGTTTATATGTGATGCTTCCCTAATTTCTCACTGGGAGACTCTAGAGCATAGAGAAGACAGATGGTGAATGAATGCAGAGACTCCATCTGTGTGGCTCTGGAGAAGGTATCACCCATATTGAAGTAAGATTCTTCCGGTAGAACATGTGCTTTGATGTAACCCATGCTCCTACACCACAACAAACTCACGGGTTTCCCAAGTTTAACTTTATCCACCATCCTTTATCCACCCTCCTTGGTCCACCAGCAATAATAAAAGACGAAAACTGAGAGGATACAAATAAGAAAAGAAAGAAAATCAAATGATCATTATCTGCAGACAACATGATACCACACACAAGAGGTTCCAGAATTCTACCAGAAAACTTTTAGATACTATTCGTAGTTTTACCAAAGTGTCAGGACACAGGATCAATATAGGAAAAAAAACCCCATAGCTTCTCTTTCTTTCTTTCTTTCTTTCTTTCTTTCTTTCTTTCTTTCTTTCTTTCTTTCTTTCTTTCTTTCTTTCTTAAAGATTTATTTATTTTATGTATATGAGTACACCATCACTGTCTTCAGACACACCAGATAAGAGTATCAGATCCCATTACAGATGGTTGCAGCCACCATGTGGGTGCTGGGAACTGAATTCAGGACCTCTGGGAGAGGAGTCAGTGCTCTTAACCACTGAGCCATCTCTCCAGCCCAGCCATAGCTTTTCTATACATCAACAACAAACATCATGGGAAAAATAATGGGCACACTCCCATTCACAAATCACATCAAAGAAAGTAAAAATATCTAGAAATAAACCTAACCAAGGACGTGAAAGACTTCTATGGTAGAAACTTTGAATCTCTGAATTAAGAGATTCTGGGAGAATGGAAAGATATACAGTGCAAATGGATTGGCAGAATTTATATTATTAAAGTAACTATTCTGCCAGATGCTCTTTTTTTAAAAAGATTTATTTATTTATTATATGTAAGTACACTGTAGCTGTCTTCAGACACATCAGAAGAAGGCGTCAGATCTCATCACAGATGATTATGAGCCACCATGTGGTTGCTGGGATTCGAACTTAGGGCCTCCAGAAGAGCAGTCAGTGCTCTTAATCTCTGAGCCATCTCTCCACCCTACCCCCCCCCCCAGACGCTCTTTACAGATTCAATGCAATCCTAATCAAAACTCCCATTTCATCCTTCTTAAAAATGAGGGGGAAAGTATCCCAAAACTCATTTGGAAGCACAAAAGACCCTGATAGCCAAGCAAATCCTAAGCACAAATAAGAGAGCAAAAGGGAACTGTCATTCCATATTTCAAGCTATGTTAAAACAACAACAACAACAACAACCCTCAAACAACAATAACCACAACGAATGATACTGACATAAAAACAGACATGTCAGCCATCTATGAGACAAAAGCAAAGACCCAAACATGAGTACATATAATTATGGCCGGTTAATATTTGAAAAAGGAAGTTGGATGTCCATAAAAAGAAGAATGAAATTCGACCATCGTGCATACAAAAACACAAAAAACAAAAACAAAAACAAAAAAAAGACCGAACTGGAAAATTCCAAATGAATCAAAGACCTAAACCTGAAACACTGAAACTTCTAGAAGAAAACATAGTCTGTGTCTTAGGGTTTTCTTGCTGTGAAAAGACACCATGACCACAGCAACTCTTATAAAGGAAAGCGTTTAATTGGGTCTTGCTTACAGTTTCAGAGGTTTAGCAAGAAGAGGGCTTTTGAAACCTCAAAGCCCGCCCCCAGTGACATACTTCCTTCAACAAGGTCGCACACCCCGCCCCCTCCAGGTTGCCCTACCGAGAAGGAGGAATTGGCCCAGGTTACCCCAGATTGCCCCTAGTTCCTGGGGTTATCCTTAAAGAACCTGCCTCATGACTCACTTCTGTTTCTCTACTTTGTAGCGACAGTGGTTTTATATCTTTATTTAAGACAGGAACTGACACAGTTCTCAAATAACGACTCTGTATCCAGCAAAACACTGGAACAACGAAGCAAGTCTACCTTTAGCTAGAGGTAAGAACCGGTGCTATCATGTGCTTTTCTTGCGCTAACGATTCTGAATGGATGGTCACAGCGCCATACAGAAGCCTGTCTAGAGAGGAAGGAAGGTTTGGCACAGCCTGCTACCTTGCTCTCTGAGAAGCAAGTGGCTCCTCCGGACTGTAACCAGGGCCCATCAGCCATCAGCGGGCTTTTGTTGCTGTTCTTCAGGGCTCAGCCTATTGAAGGAGCACGGGACACTCTCCACCCTGTGTGTTCCCCGAGACAGCCAGCCCCTCAGGGAGCGCTGGAGTGCTGTGAGGGCTGCTAACAATCTCGGTTCATAAAATTAACTACTAATCTTGACAGTTGAACTCGGCTCAGGTGAATTACTGAAGTCATTATAAAATCGTTCCTATTTCCTCCCTGTAGGTTGTGAATTCAGAAGTTTGAGTTATAGTACTTTTTTTTTTCTTCTTTAAAAATAAAAGCAATGTTAAAAACCCACTTTTATCCGTAAGGACTTTTTTTTTTAAGGTAGTAACCAATAATAGTTTCCAGGCGCTCCCTGATTAGCTGACGAGCCCTTGGCCCAATTAACTAAGGCAAACTACTGAGTGCGTGATTGCCTTTCAGAATCGCAGAGGCGCCTTAAAGAGAAGTGCTCAATGGCACATTTCAGCCTGACCTAAGGATCCTTACAGCAACCATTATTTTTGGCTGGGGCATGTGCTGTGCTATCTCCCAGGCCGGGATGGCGGGCTATTCAGGCCCTTTCCTATTTGCATGTCTATCAGGGGTCTTTCACAGCTCAGGGCCCCAACTAGGGCTCCCGGCAAAGGCTGCATTGTTCTTCAGAACCGCCCCAATCAGGCTCAGCCTTCTCTGCCAGGGATGTTCTAAAATACCTGTTAGTTTCCTCGGAATCCTGAGTTTTGCTTTCAGTGCGAGCAGGCCAGAGTCTCTGCTGCCCAGGCTGTTGCTGCAGAGAAATGCACGGATTTCCCTTTGGATGGAGTCCCTAGAGGACTCCACAGTCCCTGTTGCAACACGGCAACAGGTCGCGGGAGTTTCCCTCCCCCTTTAAGACTGCAGGAGACTGGATCCCCACATGGCACGAAATATAGTTGCTTCTTTCTCTTTTCAGAAGTTCAAAGGTTTTCTGAGGTTAAGAGCAAGTAGTATTTATATATTTAGAAATACATATGAAAGGGGGACGTTGTAATCCTAATAATGTAATAAATTATCATTTATTTCAAAAAGAAAAGGAAATTTCAGAAGAGATTTGGCCAAAGGTTGCCCCCTTTGTTGTTAAGTTAAAATTTAATTAAAGACATATTTGAACAATAACAACAACAAAAAGAGAGACATTGTATAGACAACATTTTAAAAGCCAGCGTTTCAGATTTGACCGTTAAGAAAGATCTTCATATCCAGAGTCATTGATTAAACTCTACTTTAACAGTTCAATGGGAGAGTCTTTGCCCAACAAGCACAAGGCCCTGGATTTGAACCCCTGCAGTGCAGCAAAGCAAACAGCTCCCAGAAAAACCTCAGACAAAACAAAGACAACAACAACCAAACAACTAAACTCAAGCCCATCTCCTCCAAATGTTTCCCCACAGTTTGGCAGCCTGAGTCCACTAGTGGAGGAGTTGAGTGTGCTGTATCTGATCCCTGAATTTGCTCTATGTGTGTGGTGCCTTTGAAGGCAAAGCCAGGCTGTGGCAGCCCCAACAATAGCCTTGGCCACCAGTACTCACTACTTCAATTAAAGAGAGAGTAGAAATGGAAAATGGAAGACAGTGACCCACTGCTCCAGCCACCCTTAGGGTCCTGATGTGAGGTTTAGGATTAAATAGTGTGGTCCTGAAAGGGGATGGTGGGTTGTAGAGTTGTCATCTGTCAATCACTGAGGGCTAAGCATCCTCATCTTGACTGGAGTGGTGGGGATGGAGAGCTGAGGGTAGGAGAGGTGTTCTTCCTGGGTTTGGGGGATGTGAGGGTGGGCTGGTTAGGGTAGGGAGTGGGGTGAGGGTGGGATGGGCGCTCTTCCTGGAATTCAAGGTGACTAGAGAAGAAAAAAAGTTAAAGATAAAAACACTTCCATGCCTTCAGCCCCAGTACAGGGCAAAATGGCAGCAGAGTTGCCAGGATTTATCCTTCCTTTATTTATGCTGGGGCCCGAGAAATAGATGGACCCTTTTAGCAAAAGCAGCCTCTAAGTACTTACGTAGAACACATTCATTTACCTCAAATGTTTGAATATGTCCATGTTTATAACTACTTCTTTGTAGTAAAGACTAGCTATTTTTCATGTGTTTGATTCTTTCCAATCTGAACTTGGAGTCCATATTGAAAATCTATTCTATTGAACCCTTCTTACTTAGTGTCTCTGGGTCTGTGGATTGTTGGATGGCTGGCCTTTATTTTACAGCTAATATCAACTTATATGTGAGTACTCACCATACTTGTCATTCTGGGTCTGGGTGATTTCTTCCCTAGTTCCATCAACTTGCCTGCAAGTTTCATGATAAATATTTTTAACAGCTGAGTAGTACTTCATTATGTAAATGTATCACATTTTCTTTAGCCACTCTTTGGTTTAAGGACGTCTAGGTTTCCAGGTTCTGGCTAATATGAATAAAGCTTCAATGAACATAGCTGAGTGCATGGAGAATGGAGAATGAAGAATAGAGTATCCTTTGGGTATATGCCCAAGCGTAGGATAGCTGGGTCTTGAGGTAGATTGATTTCCAATTTTCTGAGGAACTGTCATATTGATTTCAATAGTTTGCACTTCAACCAGCAATGGAGGAGTGTGTCCCCCTTGCTATCCTCGCCGATATGAAATGTCACTTGTGTTTTTGATCATAGCCATTCTGACAGATACTAAGTTGGAATCTCAGAGTTGTTTTGATTTACATTTTCCTGATGACTAAGGATGTTGAACATTTCTTTAAGTGTTTCCCAGCCATTTGAGATTCCTCTGTTAAGAATTCTCTGTTTAGAGCTGTATTTCATTTTTAATTGGGTCATTTGTTTTGCTGATGTCTAGTTTCTTGAGTTCTTTATATATTTTGGATATCAGACCTCTGTTGGATGTGGAGTTGGTGAAAATCTTTTCCCATTCCGTAGGCTGCCGCTTTGTTCTATTGATGTGTCCTTTGCATTACAGAAGCTTTTCAGTTTTAGGAGGTCCTATTTTTTGATTATTGTTCTTGGTGGTCTCTATTCAGAAAGTTGTCTCCTGTATCAATGCATTCAAGGCTCTTCCCCACTTTCTCTTCTATTAGGTTCAGTGTATCTGGTTTTACAATTGAGATTGTAATCCACTTGGACTTGAGTTTTGTGCAGGATGATAGATAATGGGTTCAATTGCAATTTTCTATGTGCTGACAGTTAGACCAGCACCATTTGTTGAAGAATCTTTTTTCCCATTGTATATTTCTGGCTTCTTTATCCAAAACCAGAGGTCCATAGATGTATGGATTTATATCTGCATCTTCAATTATATTCTATTGATCAACCTGTCTGTTTTTACACCAATACCATGCAGTTTTTATCACCATAGCTTTGTAGTATAGCTTGAAATCAGGGACAGTGATACTTACCGTTGTTTTTATTTTACAGGATTGTTTTAGCTATCCTGAATTCTTTTGTTTTTACATATGAAGGAACCAAGGGAACCCTCAGGAGTGGGGAGGCTGTAACTGAAGCTGCACCTTCACCAATGGCCTTCCCTGTCCTCCAATAGTGCCAGGCCTCAGCTGCTCTTCATGACCCCTTCACGCCTTCAAAGCCAGTACCACCTGGGTGACTCTTACACATTACCAAGTACAGCTGCAGCATGAGGTACAACCTTGGCTATCTCTGGAACACAGCTTGTGTTCTCAGAAAACCTTTCCCAGATTTTACCTCAGTAATGCTGGTCTCTTCTGAATGACTGCTAATTTCTTAGCTCCAGATAACCGCAACAATTGTCCCAGTAGTTCCTTCTATTCTTGACTCTAAAGCCAGAGCCAGCATGGCCGAAGCTGCTGAGTTCTGCTGCTTGCTGAGGCTGAAACATGTCCCCCCATCTCCTTTATTCTATTACCAGCTTTCTGTTTTCCAACTCTCTGTCTGCCTAAACTTAGTTGTCCTGAAACTTTCTCTGAGGACTGACCTTGAATTCAGAGGTCTGAATGGCTCTGCTTCCTGAATGCTGGGACTAAAGGCCTGCACCACCACACCTGGACTTAAGCTTTCCTTCACCTAGAGCTTGCTTTGTCCCAGGCTGGCCTTGAACTCAGAGATTTGCTTGCCTTTGTCTCCTGGCATTAAAGATGTGTACCACCATGCCTGGGCCTAAGCTTTCATGGCCACTGTTCCTCAAGATCTGGATCAAAAGCCTGTGTCTTCCAGCCTCCAGATCTGGATCACAAGTATGCCCTCCATTTATGGATTGTAGTTCATTCCTGATTAAAAGTTCAAACTCTTCCTTGTTCAACTGAAAACACAAACAGTAAGCTTATCTGGGTGGGATTTCGCCCTGAGATCACCACTCCCTTAATCTTTTTTTATCTCCTTAACCACAGAATTCAGCTCCATTTTATTTCCTGATGCCTCTTTATTATTATTTGAACCATACATTTTATATTTTTCCTTTCTAAGCTTGCTACACTTGTTCAAAAATGCTCTTCATGAGCCTTAACCATTCTTTGCTGGTTTTTTTTTTTTTTTTTTTTTGAGTCTTTTGTCAATGCAATTAATCTAAATCTCTTTACCTTAGCCTTAGGGAGATTGTTCAGACCAGGGCAAAAAGCCACCACATTCTTTACCAAAATACCACAAAAACAGTTTCTGTGCCACATACTGAAGTTCTCCACTGAACTCTCTTGGGCTTCATCTGTACAGTTCACATCACTCTCATCAACAAAGTCTTTTATATTCTTACTAGGAGGGCTCATTAAGCCCCACTTAAAGCATTCCACTGCTTTCCAAATCCAAAGTTCTAAAATCCACACTCTTTCAAACAAAAGATTGGTCAGGCCTCTCATAGCAATACCCCAGTCCCTCGTACCAACTTCTATGTTAGTTAGAATTTCACAGTTGTGAATAGACACCATGACCAAGGTATCTCTTAGAAGGACAACATTTAATTGGGGCTGGCATACAGATTCAGAGGTTCAGTCCATTATCATCAAGATAGGAACATGGCAGAGTCCAGACAGGCATGGTGCAGGAGTAGCAGAGAGTTCTACATCTTCATCTGAAGGCTTCTAGAAGAAGACTGGCTCCCACAGTGACACACTTCCTCCACCAAGGCCACACCTTCAAATCATGCCCCTCCCTGGGCCAAGCATATTCAAACTACCGTACAGAGTTTCACCATGTAGCACTGACTGGCCTGGAACTCACCATGTAGACCACAGTGGCTTTGAATTTATAGAGTTCTGTCTATCTGTGTGTCTCTGCCTCTTCGTGCTAGGATTAAATACATGTGCTACCACACTCAACTTGAAAGGGATATTTAATCTCCCTCCTCTCCATCTCCTTTTCCTTCCAGTTGCCATGAATGGGGAGGACTGTACTCTATAGTGTACATCATGATGTACTGTTATTAGTTACAAGCTCAAAACATCTGATTCTAGATCTCAAAAACAGAGCCAGCATAGGCCTTGTAAACTGATTATTCAAGGTATGTTGTCATAGTGATGGACCCAGACTTCCTTTATGCCTGCTGTTTCCTCTAACCCTCTAAGTCAGCTACTGTCACTGACTCCCATTCTATATGTGTCAGGGCTACCCACAGTCTCAGGCTTATTCCAGGGTCTCTAAACGTGCCCTCCCCTGCTTTGGCAAAGGAGCACTACTGAATACATTTTCCACTTCCAGTGATATTCAAAACATTTCCAAATTGTCTTAGAGACAAATGAGTTAAGTACTTATGAGAGTTTCAGAATAATAAAAACTGACCAAAATATTTAGAACAATCTTTGGCAAATAAAAGCTAGTTTAAAATTGTTGGCAAAAATAAAATAAGGCTATCTTCAGAGCTGTCAGCATTGAATATGATACATTCTTGTCTCTGGGCTGTCTGGGTCTGACTTGTCCCTGCCTTTTATTTAGAATCAAACCCAGAGGAGCTTAGCGCACATTAAATGGCCTTAATTGTGGAGGGGGAGGAACTTTAGTGCAGAAGGAGATGCAGAGAGGACAATCTTTATTGTGTACATGGGAATTGAGTTAATCATCACCTAGAAATAACACTAAGGACAACTGAAAAGTCATAAGGAACCAATTAGTTTTCCTAAAATTATATTTACTATATGTAAGTGTAATATAGTATACATATATAGTTTAACTTAAGTTATCACACTTGTTCTGAAAATACTCCTCCCAAGAACTATAGACTAGATTACATAACCTCCTGTACTAGACATGAGAAATCCCTTGTTGAATTATTGGTCAAGGGAATCCAAGAGACACCCTCCCCAGAGAATATAGGCTACTGCTTGCCTTTGTTGCCTTCCAGAGGCTGAAGACAAGTCCCCATTGGTGGAGACAGCATGCACTTAGAGGACTAGGAGGATCAGAGCTGGGTCTGGCCTGAAAGCCTTCTCCCTAAGGACTAGCTTTCATGGTGCCACAGGAGCTGTGCAAGCTTCCAAGGGAAAGAACCAACCAATACTCTTTCCCATCTGTGTAGAGGGCATAAGATCCTTGTGTTCACAGATACACATTAGGGAAACCAGAAATGTTACACATGCAGAGATGTCTCTTCAAAAGAAGGGTGTCTAACCTCTATTCTGCTCAGAAGGCTGAGAACGGAGAAGGTCTATAGTCTGGTGAACTTTGTGCTTATCTGTATGACTGAGACCCAACCAGATCTTCTTCCAGACCCTTAAGATGTCATATGTAGGCAATCTACAGAACTCGTCTTTATAGAGGTTGTTATATGTACTTTACAAAGAGTTTCAATGTAGTCATGCCTTAATCTCTATTGTGTACATGGTATTGAGTTAATCATCACCTAGAAACTTTTCCAAATTGTGCTGCCCTTAAATATTCCTGAAATAAACTACCTGGTGCCAGGCTCTCAACACTGGCCACTGAGTCATGCTGAACCAGACTTCCTTCTTGCCTTATGGGGATTGGTCAACACTCTGCTGGCCATGGGATTTTTAAAGACCCACCCCCATGGCTGTGAAGAATATGAACCTCAACAATGACCAGTGTGACACAATATCCCTAAGGGCGCGGTAGTGGCACTCACCTCTTGGCCATAACCAACAGCTGCATAGTTGTACTTAAAGCCTGTTCAACAGGATAGGAATTATGCCTGGTACTTGAAATCAATATACAACAACAAAACTGGAAGCCATAGCGTATATGCAAAGGACCTGTAAAGTAAAATAAATAGTTAAAACATTAAATACCCTATCAAAACCTTAGAAAGCAAAGATCCTCCAAAGATGCCACTGAGTTCATTTGGTGTTGGCCATTTACTGGTGGGCATGGTGCTTAGATTAAGATTGGTTTCTATCCCCAGTGAGACACCTTTGGAAAGAAATGAGTTTTCATTTAAGTGGTTAGCAACTGGAAATAGCTTCTGGGTTAGGGGTGTGGGATGGTGTCCATTTCACCATTCAGAGACCAGTGCTGAGTCTCTGTCTGGAGTAGAGCCATGCAGGTCCTGTGCATGCTGGCACAGTCTCTGTGAGGTTATATGTGTGTCAGTCCTGATGATTTCTTAGAGTTCTCCATTCCTATTCCCATTTGGCTCTTACAGTCTTTCTGTCTCCCTGTCCCAAGGGTTCCCTGAGCTTTGAGGGGAGGGTTTTGATAAGACTCAGCAGATGTTTCCTCCTACCACAGAGACACTTTCTCAACCATGTTCACTGTTATTGTTCTATTTATAGTAGCTAGAAATTGAAAATGTTGTATGTTTACACAGTGGACTATTACTTACCTTTATAATCATGAAATTCATGGGTAAATTAATGAAGTGAAAAAAAAACAACAAAAAAACCAGAAAAACAAAAAACAAAAACAATAACAGCAACAACAAAACCAAACAAAAACCAAAAATCACATGAAGTAACAGAGACCCAGAAAGGCAAATATAGTATATATTTGCTTATATGTAGGTGTTAGCTGTTAAATCACTGATAAGCAATCTATAATTTACATAACCGTAGAAGTTAAATATAGAGTAAGAGACTCGGGGAGAAAGAGATCTCCCTCGGAAGAGGAAATAGAATAGATAGTTATGGACAGACAAGTAGAGGGGCAAGAACAGGATGATCAAATTGGAAGCGGAAGGGAAGAGGGGGCTGAGGGATGAGGGTGAGGGAAGGAAGACAGGGAGGGACAGCTAAAGCTAAAGGCCATTTGTGAGGTCATATGGAAACCTAATAGGAAACTTCTTAAAGTATATACATGTATAAAGGTGATCTAAATGAAATGGCCAAATAATGGGGGAGACAAAGCTCCAACTGGACATTTCTCTTCACCAAATTCAGCTTCCAATGCTAGGGATGGATTATATCTTCTTGAGTTGTTGGCCAAAGGAGACCCATTGGAACCCCCAAACAACCTATTGCCAAGGCTATTGGTGGCTATCTATAAACTGATGGTAAAGTAAGGTCCCATTGCTGAAGATAATACCTAGACAGCTCACTGAACACAGAGAAGTTGAGCAGGTGGTTGCCTAGAGCCTTCACCCCTCCAGACTTGTGTTCATGGAACTTGAAGGCACTCTGCTATCAAAGGAGGAAGGTAAGCAGCAACTGAGCTACAAACACTTCAATCTACAATAGTGCCCACGAGATCCACTAGTGTTATAGTGGTACAAAGCTTGTGGGAGTAACCAACCACTCTCTGACTGGATTTAAGAACAGGATGATTGCCCTTCCACATGTCTGTCTATAACTATCTATTCTATTTCCTATTCCTAGGGAGATCCCTTTCTCCCTGAGTCTGACCCACTCTCAACAATGCTTGGGTGGACAGGAACCTAAGACTAGATAGGCAAGAGACCTAGAAGAAAACAACATTTCTATTCTGCCAAAGGACCACAGTCATGCAGTGACTCTTAATGACATTATGCTATACCCATAAACCAGTGCCTCCCTCAGTCACCATCAGGGGAAGCTTCCTACTGCAGTAGATGAGAACAGATACAGAGACCCACAGCCAGACAATGTGCAGAGAGTGAGACACCTTGGAACACTAAATCTGAAATGGATGTCACCAAACCTTTGATGTTTTTGACAAACTTTCCCAAGTTAAATTCTAAATAAAATATTTTTAACTTTTAATTAGGTTTCCTAGTTTGGCCTCTCGAAATCCTCAAAAGATATTTCTCTCACCTTTATGAAAGCCCCTTTCAAACTTTTGAGGCTTCTCTGTCATACGAAATTAAGTGTCGATAATGATGGAGCCTTTTGCAAGCTGTAGTTATTGGTGTCTTATTGATAGGATGTCTCAGAACTGTGGTGAGATTTCAAAGCTGAGTGCTCTGGACGATAGTTTTTAGTGATGTTGAAGTGTGTCACATAGCACAGGAACAAGGAAGAGTCCCTCTGAATTGCATCATTTTCAAGATAAGTGTCCTGAGCTACCAAGTGCTGCAATGTTGCTTTGTTTGGTGTCTTGATGGAAGCCTTTCTTTCTTCACATAGCTGTAATCCCAGAGCTGTGTCTTCAAGGACACAGAGAAAGACCCTTGACCAGCATAGGTTCTAGCAATTTTAAGACAAAATATTAGACCAGGGAAGAATTTCTAGAACTTTAGTGACAGGGATGAGTTCCTTGAACTGCTGTCCTGTGACAAAGTAACACAAGAATTAATTAAATGAGCCCGAATGAGCTTGCAGACACGATGTTTTCATGATTCATTTGGAAACATCGCCGCTTCTCTGACTGTTTACCAGAGCGAAGGAAGCTGTTTACTTTTAAACAGAGCTTACAGTAGCTTGGTTGAGAATATACATTCTTTTGTCCCAAATGAAAATATGTTCTTTTTGTTTTCTCTTCTTGAGCCCTCTAGAATTTGAACATTAGTCACGGTATCCCCAGTCTTATGGCAATGCCATTATTTAGATAGGTTTAATAAGAATCTATGCATGATTGTGAACACTGGTCCCATCATCAAACCTGTGGGTTGTCATATTGTGTCATATTATCAGGTTCGACCAGATAGCTTTAAAGACATAAGATTGGCTTTCTGAAACTGTGCTCCCCTCCCCCCAAAATTCAGGCTGGAGGGTACCCAGCCTTACACACAACTGAGGTGTGACATTGCCTTGCAGGCTCAGGAAACTTGGGATATTTGGGGAACCTTGAAAAGAAAACTCACCTAGACCCACTGTTTCTTCTGGTGGAGGAATTCCTTCTGAGCTGCATTGTTCCCAGGGCAATGCCCACCAGACCAAGTGAGCTCTCCGTTTGCCCTCATAGCCCTGAGGGACCGTGTCTGAGCTTCCTCCAGGAAAATTCAGCAAAAGCAAACTTTGAAAAGAATTTCTAAAAATAAAATAAAATAAAATAAATAAATAAATAAATAAATAAATAAATAAATAAATAAATAAATAGAATAGTTGAGTTAGGCCAAATTTAATGGAATCGAGTCTATTTTGTAACAAAATTTGTTTCCCTGTGATTATCTTTGATAGAAGTTGAGGGTGATTCTGGGGAGAAACTGCAACTGATCTTTGCCCCCGATTAAAGTTCTACGAATTGAAACTTGAAAACATCATATAGACTTCAGCAAAGTCATCTGAGCCTGTACCTTAGAAAGTGCTTGCAACACTCAGGCTACAGATTAGGAAAAGTCAGCTTTCTCCCTGCCCTCTCTTCTACCACAGCTGCCCCAAGCCTGCATTTGAGATGCTGTTTTTGGTTTTGTTTTGTTTTGTTTTGTTTTGTTTTAAACTGTCTGATCTCTCAACTTGAAAACTGAGTTGGTAGTTTCAACTTTTTCTTGTAGTTGAGAGCTGGTAATTTAACCCCAGGTGCTGGCTCCAGCTCTGTTTCAACTATTATTTTTTTGTTTTTTGTTTTCATTTTTCATAGAAACTAAACTCCTTTCAGTAAAGTTACATTGGCCCCTGCTATTTAATAGATGTTCTTCACTTCCAAGTCCCAGAACACCCTTCAGCTACACGTTCGCAGACAAGGGTGTGGTGATTTGAAGGACCTGTGCTGGAACAAGGCCTCTTGAATAGCATTTCTTCAGCAATACTTGTGAAGAAATAGTTTAAATAACTTGTTTTAGCCGAGTCTGGTCACCCATGTTTCTAAACTGGGTATTGGTGCTTCTTAAGTAGATTTACTTCCTTACCCTACAGTTTTGTTTTGTTTTTGTTTTTTTTTTTCTGTTCTCAGGATGGTCACCAGAACTCCAGAACCTCAGAACCAGCTTCAGCAAAGCAAGCTGGGTTTCTGGATACATTGTTTATAGGTAAACAGCCGTTACTGGATAATTACCTTTTAAAGCAATGCTTACTAGTATCGATGCACAAATAGTTTACAAAGGCTTAAAATATCTGAGTTCTACGATAATACACGTTTTAAATCTGTCCATTGCTGCCTTGGAAGCCGATTTGTGCTGCTGTCTCACCAGCTCTCCTTCTGGCTTCTCAGAGGGCCGAGGGTGGGGGTGGGGGGCTAGGGGGTGGATTTTCATCTGCGTTGTTCCCTTTAGTTCACCTCCGGGTTTCTGAGAAACCGCATACAAAATATTTATTCTATGGGGTTACCCAAGAGAAATGGTGCACGGTCCAAGTTTTGGACATTTTATGATTGAAGATAGAGAAAGCTCGGTGGAGTAGAGTCTGGGGGAATGAAAAGCAACAGGATGCATTCAGGCTGGACGCAGAGCAACGCCCCTAGATCCCAGGGACCTCAGAGAGACAGCAGCGCTCTTGTCCAAGGCCAGACCCCGTCTTCTCTGCTCCCTCCTTCGCTTTTCCTTCTGGCTGGAAGATCTTGACAGATAGGTTGTGGTCCCTGAACTAACTGCAGCCGTTAATCAGGCTAGATGCCACTGGAGTTTCTTCTCTGGGCTTAGCCAAGACATTGATCATGGAGTGGAATGACTGTCTAAATATGTTCCCGAGAAGAGGATGGAGTGTGGCTGCGAGGGTTTCTGGGAAAATGTTTTTCAACTTGTGCTGGGCTTGCCGGTATTAGACAGTCCACTGGCTGTGACCCCGCACAGCTCTAACTGCCTTGGCTTGGCTCGTTCTGCACCTTTCTTTGGGGAGTGGCCAGAAGAGAAAGCAATGATCAAACAGTGGAGGTTACTAGAGGTGAAAGGTTCAACACTGGTGTCAATAAATGAAGACACCTTGGGGAGAGGAAAGTCCAGAGGTTAGGGAGAGGGTGTGCACAGTGAGAAACTACAGAGGGCGGTTGCTCTCCACTTCACGTTGGCCCCTGCGGCCGTGTGGCATGCGTTCTGTGATCAGACTCTCTGTCTTCTTCAGTTGCCATGGGGTCATTTATCTCCAGGGTGCAGCAGCATACACAGGACCGTCACAGACGCCGTTCTCTAAGGTTCTTAACATGATTTGGTTTCTCTCAAAAGCTGAGCTTCGGGAATTGCTTTCAGTATTGGGGTTCAGTTTACTCACAACACCCTAACATTGCTAGTTTTTCCATCCTAATAGCATATTATTTTATTTTCTCTCAATGAATTTTCCTATGCTCTGAGTAGGCCTGAATTTGGGGAAATGCCCCCCAGGTCAGTCAGAATAAAATCTGGAAAAAGGTAGAAAATGAAGGTGTGACTCATTGAAAATGAACCATCTGAATATGTGTAGGAATACTAATATCTGTATTTGTTAGGGTTCTCTAGAGTCACAGAATTTGTGGACTGTCTCTATATATTAAGGGAAATTAATGGAATGACTGCAGTCCAACTAATCCAACAAAGGGTAGCTCTGAATGGGAAGTCCAAGAATATAGTAGTTGCTCAGTCCCATGAGGCTAGGTGTTTTAGCAGGTCTTCTACCTAAGCTGGAATCCTGAAGAAGTAGATTCTAAAAGATGTGCTGGCAAGTAAGTGCGAGCAGGCAAAGAAGGAGATCTTCTTCCAGTGTCCTCGTGTAGGCCTCCAGCAGAAGGTATGGCCCAGATTAAAGGTGTGTACCACCATACCTGGACCTGAGCTGTTCTTGGGACCTTTTCTTTCTTTCTTTCTTTCTTTCTTTCTTTCTTTCTTTCTTTCTTTCTTTCTTTCTTTCTTTCTTTCTTTCTTTCTTTCTTTCTTTCTTTCTTTCTTTCTTTCTTTCTTTCTTTTTCTTTCTTTCTTTCTTTCTTTCTTTCTTTCACTTATTTATTATGAGTACACTGTACTCAGATATATCAGAAGAGGCATCAGATCCCATTACAGATGGTTGTGAGCCACCATATGGTTGCTAGGATTTGAACTCAGGACCTCTGGAAGAGCAGTCAGTGCCCTTAACCACTGAGCCATCTCTCCAGCCTGGACCTAAGCTGTTCTTTACTTGGAACTTGCTCTGACCCAGGCTGGCTTTGAACTTAGAGATCTGCTTGCATCTGTCTCCTGGGATTAAAGGCATATACCACCTTGCCTGGGCCCAAGATTTTCATGGCCTCTGTGTCTCAAGATCTGGATCAAAAGCCTGAGTCTTTCAGCCTCAAGCTCTGAATCACAGGTGTGCTCTCGATATCTGGATTGTAGTTCATTCTGGATACAGTCAAGTTGACAACTGGAGTAGCCATCATGGCACCTCAAATAGTTCTGTTATTTCTGGCCTCTAGCCAGGATAGGACCAATGACACTTCCGGCTTCTGGCCAAGGATACAGATTTGAGGTTCCTATCCTTGAACTGCCTGTCCTGGAGGAGACACAAACAAGGTTTCCATGTTTCTCAAAGGTCCTGTCTTAGCTATGGTTTTACTGCTGTGAACAAACTCCATGACCAAGGCAACTCCTATAAGGACAACATTTAAATGGGGCTGGCACACAGGTTCAGAGGTTCAGTCCATTAGCACCAAGGTGGGAGCATGGCATCGTCTAGGCAGGCATGGTGCAGGAGGAGCTGAGAATTCTACATCTTCATCTGAAGGCTGCTAGCAGAATACTCCTTTCCAGGCAGCTAGGATGAGGGTCTTAAAGCCCACACCCACAGTGACACACCTACTCCAACAAGGCCACACCTTCTAATAGTGCCACTCCCTGGGATGAGCATATATAAACCATTACATTTGGTTTACAAGGACCAAGCAGTGATTGAGAGAAGGCAAGGGAGGGCTGAAGGCAAGAGCTGGGACCTAAGACCTGAAGCTGAGACCACGGAGGAATGCGACTTACTGGCTTGTGTCTTCTGGATTGATTATCTACCTTATACAACCCAGGCTCAGTTGCTTAAGGATAGCACTACTCACAGGGCACTTGGCTCCCTTACATTAAGTAGCAATTGAGAAAATGCCCCCATTTCATGCTTTTCCAGAGGGTCGGGGCTTGATTCCCAGTACCCACATGGTGGCTCACACATATGTAACTCTAATCCTGGGGGATCCAATGCCCTCTGTGGCCTCCAAGAGGACCAGGTGTGAACCAGGTGTGTTTATGGTACGTAGATACACATGTAGACAAAACAGTCATACACATAATATGATAAAATGAAAAAATTTTAAAGTCCCAGTGATGTGTCTATAGGCCAGTCTGGTGAAGCCAATTGTTTAGTTGAAAGTCCCACTTCCCAGTTATGTCTAGGTTTATATCCAGTCAACAATGACACAAACTGATTATGACAACCTTCTGCCATGAACCAGCTACTGTGTTACCATGGAAACAGGCCCAGAAACATGGAACCAGTCACCATGCACTGAATGTCTGAAGCTGAGCCAGAATAAGTATCTCCTTCCTTATGTTGATTTTTCTCAGAATCAGCCACAGGATGGCAAATCTGACAGAGGCAGTCCTTCTTCCCAAGGAAAGGAGGTCCGTGTCTCCCTCCACAAAGGAGGTCTAGAGAAGGTCTTATCTCTACAAATGGAGGAAGTTCTGACCTCACAAATGGATGCAGGCTTCACCCTCCCATGGAGGAGGTCCTGCGCCCTAACGTAGAGGATCCCTTGTCCTCTGACACGAGATCCTGCCATCCTTCCACACTGAGGGAGTCTCCAACCCCACACACTGAGGGAGTCTGCGTACCCACACAAGAAGGGAGTCAGTCCTTGTCCCCGTTTATGGTGACCACCCCTGTCACCCAAATGTAGACTGATGGCCTCACATGAAGGGGGTTTTTCCCCACAACACGGAGAGTATAGTGACAATTTTGGAATTTTGGTTTCTTTAAAAACATAGAAATATAAGAATGTGCTTTTGTTGAATCTCAGATGCGAGGACATGGCGCTGCTTCCGACTGTCCCCAGCAACGACTATGATTTGCTTTGTGCTCTGGCAGAGGCGTGGCTTTGCCAGCTGCTGATTGTTTCTGCCACTGTGTGACATTGGAACTCTGGGAACTTTTCAGAGGTTCATAAGTGCTAGGGCCCTGAAAGGCGTGGCTCAGGGACGCTGGTTGCAGTTTGTTAGTAGCTGTGCTCAAAGAAGAAATAAGAAGAAATAAATTAGATTCAGGGATCTCTCTCTCTCTCTCTCTCTCTCTCTCTCTCTTTCTCTCTCTCCTCTATCTTCCTCTCCTATCTAGTGATGGGGGGGAAACTGGAGGGATAAAGGGTGGGAATAAGAAGAACCCACAGAGTAGCAAAGACCAGCTACAAGCAAAGAGGAAACAAAAAGAAATTAGATTCAAGGATCTGTCTCTCTGTCTCTCCGTCATCTCTCTCCCTCTAATCCTTCATTCTCACCTACCTAGTGGGGGGATAAAGGGTGGGAGAAAGAGGAGCCCACAGAGTAGCAAAGACTCTATGGCAACAGAGTCTACATCTCCTCCACAGAGGGACTCTCCATTATCACCCATGTTAGGAGTCCCTGTTAATCACACGTGGAAGCAGTCCTGCCCTCTTACGACAAGGATGTGCAGTACCCACACGTGGAGGAAGTCTGTGTCCCTTCACAGGGAAGGGAGTCCCTGTTTCCACTCAGAAGCCTTTAGAGACCCCTCAAGTAGTAATCAAGGTTTCCTTCCTTCCTTCCTTCCTTCCTTCCTTCCTTCCTTCCTTCCTTCCTTCCTTCCTTCCTTCCTTCCTTTTTTCTTTCTTTCTTTAAAGCAAACAACCCTGTACCTCCTCCAGAGGCAGCTTACCTCAGGTAGGGTGGCCCTCCCTGGGCAGTGGGAGCTGAGAAGTCACCTTGGGACTGACCTGAATAGGGTCTATGCAAACAGCCCTGGGCCATCCTGAGTGTCCACACGTCCCTCCCCATCCCCCCTGGGGTGGGGGGGGTAACACACTGAGTGGTCTCTGTTCTACACACAGAATTGTAGAAACTGAAAGAGTCTGTTAAGAATAATGTATCTCTGCTTCCTCATGAAGAACCTGTGGCCAGTCACTCAAGGCTCAGAAGAGGAAGGAGGCTGTCCCAAGGCTTCAGAGATGAGGGGCAGTGGAGGGAGGCTGAATGGGCTTCCTTCTCTGAGTGCAGCATCAACAAAGGTTTCATTTTCCATGGTTATGGGACTGGCGAGACAGCCTCGCTGACAGACTCTCCCAGCACATGTGCTGGGCTGCTGAAAAGCCTTGGTGGTGACTGACAGATAATTGAAGTGACAAATTGTTTCATTGTATTTGGCAGGGAGAGTGCTGTATTAGATAATTATGGGGAACAGAGGACTCTGGGGTCTCAGGTCACAAGACATGCCTGACCCTACTTTCTGAAAACTCTGAATGGAGTTCTCCGTCCCAAAGGATGGCAGGGCTAGGCTGTCTCTCTTTTTGTTGTTCCTTTTTTCTCTTTCTTTCCCCCTCCCCTCCTCTCCCTCTGTTCCTGTCCCTCCCCCTTTCTGATCTAATGATCAGGTCTAAGGAGGAGGGAGGCCTCCGGAGCAGAAGCCCAGCTTGCTTCCCCACTTACCCATTTGAGGCTTGCTTCAGAGAAGAGTGAGCATTTTGCAAACTGTGCCCTGGTGGCCTGAACTGGGCTCAGGCAAGAATGTGGCTACGGACCACCAAGGCACTGCGAGTGTCTGGGGGACTGGGTGCACCCAATTGCCTCTTTCTGTTGAGATGCGGGGGATCCAGCCTAAGCCTCCAGCAAGGACTATGGGTACAGTTACACTTTGGTCCCATACCCAGTTGCCCCTCAGGATAGCCTGCCCAGAGAGGATGCCTCTGTCAGCTTTTTCTGACTTTGGTTTATCAGTGACAACTATTGGGGCTTGAAGAGACCTAAAGATGATTGGGTAATAGAACCAGCTCCTGGTTGACTGGAGAACAGGCAGAGGGAAGAGGGATTATGAGACTTTGGGGATGGGGGAACTGGGAAAGGGAAAATTATTTGGAATGTAAACAAATAATATAGAAAAAAAAAAAAAGAAGAACTAGCTCCCTCTCCAGTTGAGAACCTACAAGCCTCAGAAGACTCTGAAGTCAAGTCTTTGAAGAGTGAAAAAGTATGAGATATCTCTTGTAGGCCCATTCCCCTACACTCCCTGGAAGACATTTAAAAACAAAAATACTGAGTGTGTAATACAAATAGCAACACAGCCTCCACCTCCCTGGCTTCTTTAATTCGTGTGTGGCTTTATATACCTAGAAACAACTGCCACACATCTGCACTGATGTTATATATAGATTTATAACATGTTCTGTTTACAGAGTTTTGTTTTTGTTGTTCTGTTGAGGCAGGCTGCTCTGTAGCCCTGTCTAGCTCTTTGACTCTGGGGGCTCAGATTATAGGCTTTTAACACTACCACCCCCTGGAGCTATTTTATTTATTTCTTTTCTTTTCTTTCTTTCTTTTTTTAATTTTTTTCTGATGGAGGTCTTGTTGTATTGTCCAGTCTAGTCTCAAGTCGTTGAACTCAAGTGATTCTTCTGGACAGCCGGTCCTGAGGGTGTAGCATCATGGACATAGGCTGGCAACTGGATGCAGATTTCTCCCTATGCCCCCACAAGGAAAGGGACAGTAATGGCTCTCCTCTGTCTTCTTGGCTTTCTTTAAGGTCTTAGGAAGAAGAGGTTGAAGATTTTTCTGAGGAAGAAAAGAATTAGAGATGTTCCTTTTGGGGCAGGAAGGGGCCTAAGGCAGATGCTTAAATTGATGGGGAAAAAAAGGAGGAGGAGGAGGAAGAGGAGGAAGATGAGGAGGAGGAAGATGAGGAGGAGGAGGAAGAGGAGGAGAAGAAGGTGGTTCTCTCTCTACTTGGCCCCACCACTAAGCCTGAATCCTTGCCTGGCAGGCAGGGGGAAGTGGGGGTCCCAGTTAGGGGAAGCCAGCAAGGGTGTGAAGCTGTCAGCATAAGCCTTGGTCACTCTCTCCCGAGCTTTAATGCTTAGCAAGATTCACATTCCTTTCAGACAGAAGGCTTCCAATTTTTTCAAACTTTCAAGAACTATTAAAATTTCTCCTTCCTTCTACAATTTCCTCTCTTCCCTTGGCTTCTATTCATTTTGACTGTAAGTCCAGACAAGAACTCAAGGAAGCAGTTTGCCATTTGGTTTCCAACCCTATGCTCTTATGAGAAGGCTGGGAGACTCCAGAAACCTGGGATCTTGAAAATGTCTGAAGAATGTGTGACACAGTTGGGTTCTGTGGATTTTGATCAACTGTTTATAAAACTCCAAAAGCAAAAAACAAAAACAAAACAAAACAAAAAACCCAAACCAAACAACCAAAACAAACAAAAAAAGAAAAGAAAGAAAGAAAAGAAGAGAAGAGAAGGGAAAAGAAAAGAAAGGAAAAGAAAAGAAAAGAAAAGAAAAGAAAAGAAAAGCTTTCCAGTGGCTGCATGGAGCTATTCTCTGAATTCTCAGTTCGTTGGTTTTACCAAGACCTAGGCCCCGTACACACTTGTAGCAGATGTGCAGCTTGGTCTTCATGTGGGCTCCCTAACAATTGGAGTGGGGCTCCCTCTGACTGTTGCCTGTCATTGGATTCCCTTCCCCTAGCTGGACTGACTGCTCAGTCCTCAGTGGGAGAAGATGCACTTAGTTCTTTTTTGACTTGATGTCCCAGGGTGGGTGGACACCCAAGTGGGGGATTCCCCTTCTAGGAGAAGGGCAGTGAGTAATGTGGAGAGGGGTTTGTAAGGTTGGGACAGGGAGGAGAGACAGAAGCGGTACAGCCAGGGTGTAACGTGAATATAAAAATAGATTAATGAAAAAGAAAACAGGGAAAGAAAACTGTCAATCCTCTTTGGTGTTAGGGTGATTATGAGTAGTGTCTTAGCCAGTGTTCTATTGCTGTGAAGAAACACTATGACCAAGGCAACTTTAACACAAGAGAACACTTAATTGGGACTGACTTACAGTCTAGAGGTTTAGTTCATTATCATCATGGTGGGGAGCATTGCAACACATAAGCAGATATGGTGCTGAAGAAGTAGCTAAGAGTTCTATATCCTGATCTACAGACATCAGGAAGAGAAGATAGCCTGGACCTGATTGGGCTTTAGAAACCTCAAGCCCACCCACAGTAACACACCTACTAGTGAGGCCACACCTCCCAATCCTTCTAATCCTTTCAAATAGCTCCACTCCCTTGTAACTAAGCATTCAGATTTATAAGCCCACGGGGACCGTCCTAATTCAAACCACAACAGGAAGGAAGGGGAGTAGAAACAGCTTCTCATTAGAAACGAATAAAACAGTTCTAGAGGGATTTCATTTAGAAATAAAAAAAAAAAAAGCAAGGTATAGCATGAAGTCATAGTCTCCAAACATCATGGCTGCTATTGAATACCCACCACCCTTATGTATATACCTCCCACCTATCCAGAAGGAAGTATGATCTCCTTGAATATATGTTAGCTTTCATCTTTTGCCTGACCATAAAGAGTAGAAATTACTTTTAGGGACTTTGAGGGATAGGTATTAGCAGTTATGTGACTTCTTGAGACACTCCCATCTAAGACTCAACCACCTTGGTGTGTGTGTGTGTGTGTGTGTGAGAGAGAGAGAGAGAGAGAGAGAGAGAGAGAGAGAGAGAGAGAGAGAGAGATTTGGTTGACAGCAGACAACGTGTTTGTAGTCATTATATGTTGTGAATGAACCTTCCTAGCTGGCCAGTGTGGTCCAAGCTTCTGCTTCTCCCTCATGGTAATAATCCAAAGAGATCCTAACTCAGAGCAGATTGGGGAACAGACACATAAGAGCTCATAACTCATTGGGCTTTTTGTTTTTGTTTTTGTTTTTTTTGGTTGTTGTTGTTTTGTGTTTTGATTTTGGTTTTTTGAGGCAGGGATTCTCTGTGTAGTCTTGGCTGTCCTGGAACTCGTTCTTTGGCCAGGTTCACTTCAAAACCAGGGATTAAAGGTGTGCTACTGCCAGCAGGCACACACTGTTGCTTTACACCACCAGGTTCTAGACCAGCTTCTTATACAACATTAGTCAATTAGGATAATGAGGATGATGTCTCCACAATCCAGAAGAAAGGAGAGTTTGTCAGGACAGGGAGGAGAAACTAAGGTGTTACTTATCAACAGTAGAGTCAGCAAAGACTAAAATAGCACTCAGTTCCCAGAAAACAGGCCAAATTGCTCAGCAGATTGGACTTGCAGCCTGGCTCCCCATGCCTTGGGAACCTTGCCATCTTTGTGTCCTCTTTCCCAGAAGGATGACACCCTTCCTGATGAGACCTGAGGCACTCGCCTTGTCCTCCTTTACAGATGGAAGGAGCTCAAATGGAACATGTGTGTGTGTGTGTGTGTGTGTGTGTGTGTGTGTGTGTGTAAAGACAATGTCAAAGAAGTTCATCTTTGGAATCAGAAATCTCAGCACCCCACTCCTTGGGTCCCTGGGCTTTTAAGGCACGTGACGTGACACAGAGGTGATTGTAGAAGCAAGTCAGAAAAAAAAAGAAGTCTGTTGTCATGGAATCTCCGCCTCTTTTCTCTGCTATTCTATTCCTTGACACACAACCCTACTTGGCATTTAATGTTTTCTTTGGGGGACTGTTGATTTCAGTCACGTCTTTCTTCCTTTTTGAACCTTTTCTTTGGAACTCAGCTCCTGTTGGGATCTGTAATGTAAGAGGCTGGACTTCCCAGATCCCTGCCTGAGGAAGGAGGCTGAGAACAGCCTGCCTACTGCCCTCCCTTCTGAAGGAAGACTGAAGAAGTAGAGATGAACTTTCCTCAGTCAAACCCTGTGTCAAGGATTCATATAGGAGGGGAAGGCAACATACAGATCTTTAAAAGCCCAACATTATCTTTAAATAGACTCTGACTTAAACAAATAGTCAACGCAGCATTTCTGCGAGAAGCAGTCACTTGGAAAGCCAGGGCTACACACACCTGAGAAAGGACCAGGCAGAATGTGTCCTATTCTCCTTGAGTGATTCTCCAAGAGGAAGTAAACTAACAGCAGAGGTGAACAAATCTGGGCCAACGTTTACATTAAGTTTAACGCTCTTGGGGCTCATCCAGATTGAATCCAAATTCCTGAACCAAACACAAGTTGTCGACCACAAAAGCAAGAAAACAGGGAAGGGGAAACCGTAGCCGCCAACGCCAACGCCACGCTTAGAGCAGAGGAGCACGCAGTTTGGCTTTTGGTTTGGCTCAAGTCAACCCAAGCCCATTCAATTAGGCACGTAAATCGTTCACTGGGGGGTGTCTTAGGCGGTGTTAGGGGTTGAGCATGTGGAACTGAATGGAATGGGGTGCCTGCTCCTCAGCGTCTACGTTTGTTATCTGCACAGGGTCAGCCACGCGTGCAGAGAAAGGCTGAGCCGAGCATGAGACTTCCTGGCTTTCTGGGAATGCTTTGCTCTTTGTGACCTGCCCCTGTGTGGCCGGGCCCTGAGTTGTGCCCTCTCTGGTCTGCAGGAGAAGGTGCTCTGCGTGTGGGGGGAGGGGCGGAATGGGGGTTGGGCGAGTGGGACAGGCTTGCCTTGCACATCTCCAGGGGCTTGAGTTTGATTATGGTCTTTTTACTCTTCCCACTGTCAGTCCAGCACAAATGATTATTAAAGACCGTTCCCACTATGGAAATAAAAATACAGCCAGAGAACTCGCTGAAGTACAGCTAGTCCATTGAGAGGAGGCCGAAAGTGGGTAGGAGCAATAATTCGAAACAGATGAACCGAGTGGCAATACTATGGGCTTACTATCCCAGGCTGACCCGACCTTTGAAACTTGCTGAAAGTCATCCTTGAAACTCACCAGAGCTCCTGGAATCACTCCTGTAAAAGGCTTATTTATCACAAAGTCATAAATAATATTTGCTAGCTCTTTGCTCCATCTATCTAGAAAAAAAAAAAAAACGAATTAGGCTGGAAGACATGAGCTCAGTGGCTGAGCTAGGGTGGGGGTGGGGCAGTCAGAGCTACGGGGAGGCTGCTTATAGACCCAGTAGGGTGGGGGATAGGCCTGCTTGGAAACTTCGGTGCAGTGCAACAGATTTTCGTTTTGTTGTTCCGCAAAGAAATGGCTGTAGACTGCAGAGAAAGGATCTTCCACAGACAGAGGACCGTGCACTTGTGATGTAGGTTAGGTGGGCGGGGCAGGAACCACCCACTTGTCTCCGCCTCCCCAGTGCTGGGATCTCAAGTGCGCTCCATCAAGCTTTTTTCAATTTGAGAATTTTATACATGCATATCCTATGTTTTGATCAAGACCCTCCCTTATGATCACTCTCCCC
Source organism: Apodemus sylvaticus (assembly GCF_947179515.1). Lineage (NCBI taxonomy): Eukaryota > Metazoa > Chordata > Mammalia > Rodentia > Muridae > Apodemus > Apodemus sylvaticus. The sequence goes on from NC_067489.1 coordinate 20,869,551, forward strand.
CACACACACCGAGTCCTCACCACGATTCTCGCCCCATTTCATGCATTTTATTTTTTTTTGAACTCACTGAATGCTCCAAGTGCTCCTCAGCTACCCCTACCCCCTCCATGCTGGGATTTTTGTCTTCTGTGAGCTTGAGCAAGCTTTGCGTGTGGCAGCACATGGCTGGAGAGAGTTCATGTGTGTAACTGTCCCGCCGAGTCTGGCAAACACTGTCTGGCTGTAGTCACCGACTGCCTCTGGCCCTTCCATCTTCCTGCCCCCTCTTCCATGGTGACCCCTGGGCCTTGGGGGGGTCATCATGGTGTGTGTGATGCAGGTGTCCCATTTAGGGCTGAGGATGCCAAGCTTCAAGTCTACCTGTTGACCAGTTGTGAGAATCTGCATTCATCAAAAATTACTTGTTCATCAACAATTACTTTATTTATTACTTGGTTGTTTGTTTACTTATGACAGATGTATGTGACTTGGAGGATAACCTGTGGAAGCTGGCTCTATCCTCCACGTGGGTTCCAGGGTGTCAGGCTTGGCAGCAAGTGCCTTCACCCTCTGGGCCTTCCCAGCAGTTCACTTGCATTGCTTTTCCTTCTGTGGGTTCTGGAAATCAAACTTAGACCTCCTTGTGCTCTCAGAGCAAGAGCTTCACTGACGGATCTGTCTCCTCGGCCTGATTTTGTACTGTGAAGACTTTCGTCTTTCCTGTATGCTCCAAAATTCCAGAATCCACAGGCTATTAACATTTGGATGCACTCATTCACCCATTCACCCTCACACCCCTATCTATCCATCAGACCACCCATCCATCTGTCCATCTGTCCATACAGGCATCCTGTCTTTTGCTCAGTGTATATTTATTCATCTAGGTATCCACTTTTTTTTTAATGATATATTTATTATATGTGAGTACACTGTAGCTATCTTCAGACACACCAGAAGAGGGCATCCAATCTCATCACAGATGGTTATAAGCTACCATGTGGTTGTTGGGATTTGAACTCAGGACCTCTGGAAGAGGAGTCAGTGCCCTTAACCACTGAGCCATCTCTCCAGCCCTAGGTATTCACTTAAACATTTGTTGAGCATCTATTGTAAGTTAGGCAAAATAAGCACTTGATTCTGCTATAGGGAATGTACTAAATGCTACTGCCTGCGTGATGGGCAGCTAACAGCTGCCTTGGTTACAAGGAAAGTCACAGCTCATCCCATCCTTGGATTTCTGTCCTCGTCCCCTCTGTGACAGGGCTCTGCCCGGTCTCTTGTTTTGGTGGTGTGACCCAAACAGATTGACCAGCGCATGTCTGCTTTGTCTTTAGAATCCTGTAACTGTCACCAGATGAAATGGGCTGAGCTCCTTCTAGCAGTAAAAGATGTGAGGCAGGCTCCTGCCACAGCCTGGAGCAAGTGACGTCATTAAGTCTTGGAGTTTGTTTGTTTTTACTTATTTATTTATTTTGCATGTGTGGCCTATGGCATGTGTGTGGAAGTTAAAGGACAATCCAGAAGAACTGGTTCTTTGTTTCCACCAGGTAGATTCAGGGTATTGGACTTAGATCATCAGGCCTAGAGGCAGGCACCTTTATCTGCTGAGCCATCTCTCTGGTCCGAGCTGTTTATGTCAATGAGTAACCTACCAAGAGTTTCTCACTATGCTGGATGGCCTATCTTATACCTTCCCAGCTTAGAGTCTTTCTGGCTCCAAGATGTTCCAAACTTAAAGTGTGGATGTGAGTCACCAAGGTCACACTTTCCTGGGAGCCCTGCTCTCTTACAGTCTCGGATGTCAAATGACCAATGACCATTTCCTGGATTCAGTCTTATCAGATAAGAGAGGACTCGGGGTTCAGGTAATCATCACTAGATTCTGAGGATGAAGAGAATGGACCAGGTCACTTGACTTGAGGAATGAGGGGGTCATCTGAGGTCTGTATTTATGAGGCTCCTGTTGGGAACCCAGCAGAGAGGAATGACGCCTATTCTGGCCAAACCAAGTGCTTTACTCATCTCCTTAATCCAGGAGAATCATGTATTCCTAAAGGACCAAGGGTAACTGCAGCTGTGGACACCCAAGGAGCCACATCTGTTTACCCATGCAGTCTTCTCCTAGAAGGACAGTGTCTCAGTCTCCGGTGGTTCTAAGGTTTCATGTCTGGATGGGGAGTTCTGTCTATCTAGAGGAGGTGACTGCCGGGATGATCTAGAATCTCCATTGGAGCTCTCTGTGACTCAGTGGTCCCTGTTCCACTGAAAGAGAATGGAGTTGGGATAGGGAAGAATCAACCTGTGCTTTATACTGAGGGGACATAGGACAAAAGAGAAACGCCATAAACAGAGATGCCCTGGTAAGTCGTTATTGACAATGACCATCATCATCATCATCATCATCATCATCATCATCATCATCATCATCATGTGACAGTAGCTACAACTCTGGTTACTAGACAGCAGCTGCTTTGCAGTCACTAGATGCTAAAAGCTCCACAGACATTTCTACTTCCCAGTTCTTATGCTCTTAACCGAGTCTCATGGGTGCCCCACATGTGGGGCAGTTTTAAGTGCCACCGCTGGAGTCAAAGCATTAGATGCTCTCCAGGTGGACAGACAGCACTCGGATTTCAGATCAGACCTCCGATGCTCTACTCCGTGGACTTCCCTTCCTTTCCGCAGGTTTTTTTCTACCCTCCCCCCCTCCCGCAGCCCCTTGAACATCAATATCCCCCACCCTAAATCATCATCCCCAGCCTCTCCATAATCCTTGCAACCTCTGTTCTTTCCCAACAGACAGTTGAGGCTAGATAAAGGCAGCCCTCACTTATCTGCCTGCCAGCTCATGTGGTGCTGTCAGAGATAACACAGCCCGGCTGAACTCCACATGGACTTGGGAGGTCACGAGGAGGTCCTTGTGTAAACGAGGTCTTATTACCTCTCAGAAAGCACCATCCCGAAGGTGGCAGATCTGACTACCCATGTGTGTCTGAAGCTGGTCTCGGGATACTAGTCATTTCTGGCCGGGGTTGCAAATCCAGAGTTTTAGGATTGGTTGAGTCTGAATTAACCTCTAAGAAGCTCGATGAACTGATAGCATTACGTAGTTTTCATCTGAAAGGCAAAACGCATGAAAATGATCCTATGCACTGTATAATATACATACAGGCTTGCTGTTAGAAACAATATTACCAGTCGGGTGGTGGTGGAGCACACCTGTAATCCCAGCACTCTGGGAGGCAGAGGAAGGTAGATTTCTGAGTTCAAGGCCAGCCTGGTCTACAGAGTGAGCTCTAGGACAGCCAGGGCTATACAGAGAAACCCTGTCTCGGAAAAAACCAAAATCAAAACAAACAAATAAACAAAAGAAATAATATTACCACTGTAGTCTCCTATACACTGTATAGTATACATACAGGCTTGTTGTTAGAAATACTATTACCACTGTAGTCTCCTATATACTATATAGTATACATACAGGCTTGTTGTTAGAAACACTATTACCACTGTAGTCTCCTATACACTATATGGTATACATACAGGCTTGTTGTTAGAAACACTATTACCACTGTAGTCTCCTATATACTATATGGTATACATACAGGCTTGTTGTTAGAAACACTATTACCACTGTAGTCTCCTATACACTATATGGTATACATACAGGCTTGTTGTTAGAAACACTATTACCACTGTAGTCTCCCTGCATCCCAGCACCCAACATGGCGCTACTGTGAGCTGCACCTCCTGTCTGCACTCTTGGGGTACACCAGTTCAGGGAGAGGGACAGGCCTAGACCCCCTGGGCACAGTCCGTTCTTCCACTTCCTAGATGCATGACCTTGAGAAAGTTACTTTCCTGGGCTCCTGTCCCTTATCTGTAGGAAACAGTAACAGTCCCTGTAGCACACACTCGCTATGAGGATTAAATAAGAAATTTCAGGCATGTGATAGAGCTGGCGTCACGCCAGGGTAAAGGAGTGATTAGAGGGGCCAGGCGTTTGGGATGGAGTGGCAACTCTGAGCAGGCAGCTCTAGTCTTCCTGAGTCCTTCTGAGGTGGCTGATGTCAACCAGAGGGCAAAAGGACACACATGGATGTGCTGTGGGCTCAGGCAGCAATGGCTGGACACACAGCTCGCAGCAGGGGCTCAGCATGACCATGGGAGGCCTGGAGGAGCTTGGGAGAAAAGCATTCAGGAGTAATAACCAAAGCCTGGGATAAGTAAGATGGTCTGGAAGATTGGAGGAAGGACAGTGCCTTCTTGTCCCATGCTCGGTTAGCCATACTGGTCTTCAGGGGATGTGCTGTGCACTTGATGGCTTCCTCAAAGACCCTCTGTTAGTTCCTATAGCAACCTGACCCTGGGTTACTATTATCCCCACTTTACAGTTGCAGAGCCCAAGGCCAGGCTATTCTATGACTTGTTGAGGTCACAGAATGCCAAGAGATGTAGAAGTACCCAAACCTATGGGCGTTTGGAGCTGGTGCTGTGTTCAGGGTAGCACCAAGACCTTGGGAGGCCTTAGTTGCCACATCACCCACTTCCATCACGGGGATCCTTTGGTGTGGGGTTTTGAGAATCTTGAAAACCAATGAGCAAACATGGGAGATTTCCGGCTTGCAAGCCTAGGCTCAGAGCTGCTGGGATGTGGAAAGAGTAGTGTTTGTTAACTTGGGGCACATAGAGTGACTTGTGTTTAATTTTCTAAAATTGTCACCCAAATGCCAGGTGCTAGCCTTACCTGCTATTTATTATTCCTAGAACTCTTCCTAATGTCAGTTTTCTTGGTTCGTTCCTTTCTTCTCTTTTTAATTCAGAGAACTATGAGATTAAAAGAAACAGTGAGACAAACAAACAAAACATAAATCCAGTAACTGCCCTTCAAGGAAGGCCTGCTCCTGTAAGTTGGTTCTCCCCAGCTGAGTGGCTTTTCTTGCCTGGAGGGCTTCCGTGACCCTCTGTGGCTTAGAGGATCTGTCACTGATAGGGACAACCACTGGTGCCCTGGCTGGTGGTCGCATC